>NC_081366.1:3065000-3257500 GCF_030684315.1 Stegostoma tigrinum | reverse complement strand
GGATACTCAGCATGGTCTTGTGTGAGGAAAATCATGTCTCACAAACTTGACTGAGTTGTTTGAGGAAGTTTGCAAAAAGGTTGATGATGGCAGATTTTAGTAAAGCCTATCACAAGGTTTCTCATGGTAAACTAAGTAGTAAATTGAGGTCACACGGGATTCAGGGTGAGCTTGCCAATTGGATGCATAGTTGGCTTAAAAGCAGGAGACAGAGGGTAATGGTAGAAGTTAAAATTGTGATCAGAGATAATGGGAACTGCAGATGCTGGAGAATCTGAGATAACAAAGTGTGGAGCTGGATGAACACAGCAGGCCAAGCAGCATCTTAGGAGCACAAAAGCTGACGTTTCGGGCCTAGACCCTTTTCTGATGAAGGGTCTAAGCCCGAAACGTCAGCTTTTGCGCTCCTAAGGTGCTGTTTGGCCTGCTGTGTTCATCCAGCTCCACACTTTGCTATAATGATGAAGGTTTGCTGTTTGGACTGGAGGACTGTGACCAGCGGTGTTCCACAGGGATCAGTTCTGGGCCCTTTTTTGTTTGTCATTTATGGAAACGATTTGGATGAGAATATAGAAGGCATGGCTAGTAAGTCTGTGGATGACACCAAAGTTGGTGGCAATGTAGACAGCGAAGGTTTTCTAAGATTACAAAGGGATCTTGATCAAATGGGTCAATGGGCTGAAAAATGGCAGATGGAGTTCATTCTGGACAAATGTGAGGTATTACATTTTGGTGCAACAAACAAGGGTAAGGCTTACAGAGTTAATGGTAAGGCCTTGGGTGGTGTTGTAGAACAGAGGGACCTGGGATGCAGTTGGCGTCACATATAGACAAGATGATTAAAAAGGCATTTGGCATGCTTGCCTTCATTGCTCACTCCTTTTGTGTATAGGAATTGGGAAGTCATGATGACGTTTTACAGGACATTCCTCTGATAACCAAAAAAAGCCACAGTTGCTTTTCATTTTCCTCTGTGCTTTATCATTAGTGAATTTTCTGGAATACTGTGTCCAGTTCTGGTCACCCAGTTGTAGGAGTGATATTATCAAGATGGGGAGGGTTCAGAAGAGATTTACCAGAATGTTGCCAGGTCTGGAAGTTTTGAGTCATAAGGATGGATAGGCTGGGACTTTGGCGGTGGAGAGGTGACCTGATACTAGTTTATAAAACAGTCAGAGGTATGGAAAGAGGTGATGATAGTTGTCTTTTCTGTAAGGTGGGGAATTACAAGACTAGGGGGCACATTTCTAAGGTGACAGGAGAGAGATTTAAAAAAGACATAAGTGACGATATTTTTTTCCAGAGGGGGTGGTTTGTGTGTGGAATGAACTTCCTGACAAAGGAGTGGGTGCCGTTACAATTATGTTTAAAAGACATTCAGATGAAGAGATGAAAAAGAAAGGTTTGGAGAGACATGGGCCAGGAGCAGGCAGGTGGGTCTAGTTTAGTTTGGGATTATATTCAGCATGGACTGGTTGGACCGAAGGGTCTGTTTCCGTGCTGTGTACAGCAAAGCAGGTAAGGACCAGATTTCCTTCCGGAGAGGGTATTAGTGAACCACTGAGCTTTTTCACAGCAGTCGGCAAAACCAATGACATAATCACTCATTTTTTTATTACAGACTTCTTTAAAACAATACAAATTTCACCATCTGCCTTGGTGGTATTTGAAATAATTTCCCCAGAACATTGACCTGGGATCCTGGGGTTTGCTCACCCAATAACATCATCGCAGCACCACTGCCAAACCCCTGACCCTGTGGAATTCTTTTACAGCTCACAGTCCTGAAACCATCTTCCACTCTCCAACTCTTGCCTTGAGTGTGCTCCTACTATCCGACAAGAGGCCCCCAGACCACAGACCCAAACCTTGGAACATTCTCCTCTTCACTTTTACTTTTATGTTGAAGTGTTTCGTTAGTAAAGCAAACTCTTCCATCAACATTGGATTCTGCAATCTGCTTTTTGCCTATCCCTGCAAAACTCCTTGAGAATATTCACTGCACCATTTCAGTGTTAACTGTGGCTCACAAATATCTCACAAGGCTTTTAATCAGAGGCTCTGGCTGTGGGTTTAAATCCCACTCCAGAGACAGGTACAATAATGCTAACGATGGTGTGTTAGCACAGCACTGGAGGTATTGTACTGATGGAAGTGGCGTCCTTTGGAAGAGAGTTTAAGTCGATCTTGCGCCTGCTCCCTCACTCAGAGGACGGGACAAATCCCATTGTCCAGCTTTCAAAGGTTTCCGATTCTCACAATTTGTCCCACTGTCTGGGCCACTACTATCTCTTAACCAACGTCACAGTAAACAAACACAAAAATTATTGCTCATTATCACACGGCTGTCTGTGGAACCGTGCTGCATGCAAATATACTTTTCCTAACTTAAATGCACCTTAAAAGAACGCCTTGGCATACTTTGAAGATATCTTCATGGGTTGTGAAGGATGCTCAAGCAAATGCAAATTTGGCTGTTCTTTATTTTTATATTGTTGTTGAAAAGCTAAGTACTGCACCAGCTTAAGTCCTTTACTCGAAACATCATTGAAGAAACTCACTACTTTTCACATTACATTTACAGATTGGAACTAAATGGCAGATTAAGATAGTCAAAGCAATGGACTATTAGAACTGAGGAGAGAGTGAACCTATGCACAAATATGATGTTCGACAATTGCCTAGCGCACACTATGAAGCCACACTCCAGGTTAATGCATCAGTACTGACATTACAGGCACTTAACATATAGCAACATCACCAGAAACTATCCAATATCATTGGTTTAGGCAAGATTCCAAATTCAGTCACTGCATTATACATCTATTGTACTAAAGGGTTACGTACTAATGAAAGTATAATTTAGTTCTGTCACTGAGAGTATCTAAATTATGTGATAAATAACATAGCAACAGGAATGTTAAACTGATCTGTACCACCACCAGAAGGAGGCTGTTGAAATTTCAAAAAAAATGTAGTGTTCGACAAAGCACTTAACAAAATGATATCGTCTGCGGTGAAATCTGATATGCCAGTTTCTTTTTTAATTGAATCTGCAGCATTATATCTTCCTGCGCACAGAAACAAAATTAGTTGAAATGCTCTTCTTGAAAAAATTGTGTTGATTCAGCTCCTTTGTTTTTGGTCAAAATGACAGAACTGGATGCTGACAAAACCCAGTTCCATTTTAAAAATAAAACACAGTTCAACCTTTAAGCACTGCATTTGCCTTGCTGTTTTTTTTTACACAAAGATACAGGTTTACAAAGGCATTTTCCAGAAGCGTAAATAAAGTCACATATTTATGAATGAGAAAAGGCCACATTTGTATTGAAACAGCATTGGTCAAAGAAAAGTCAGTTTGCCGAGTTGTCTTGGATCAGTTTAAAGTTCCGTGTTCCGGCCAGAATCTACATATTCAAACTTCAGTCATTTGATTGAAAATTGTTATTTTCACACATTTCATTTCCAACAAACACAATGAAGTTGCATATTGGAAATGGCATGATTTCATAAGCTTTGCACGCTTATTTTAAGAATACATTATTCACCTAAGTATTGATATTATATAAGTGAAACCCAAAAAAAAACAGAAACTAGATTTATGTTATATTGAGATCATCACACGCAGACTTTATTTGTGAAAATGTGCATCAATGCAGCCACATTCCTTGGAAAAAATACAAATGTGATATTTCAAAAAGGAATTTACAGAAGAGTTTAAATATCATTCAACACACAGTCAAGTCCGCCCCAGCTGAAGCCATTGATTAAAAAGGACTCAGTGTGTACAAGTGACATTTATAAGCATTTATAAGCCTACCTGCTTGTTGTACTTTGGAGGGTTGGTCTTGTAACTGTAATCAGAGTACTGGTCTGAGCCAGTCGAGTTGTTGTCCCCAGTCCCAACGAAGGTGTTAGTAGCTGGAAGGTCTTGCACAACCTGGTGCTTCTTCCCAGCAGTGGGTGATTGTGGGTGCAGCTGAATGGATGGCAGTGGAGAGTTTGACCTGTAGTGTCTTCCAAGGTCAGGGCTCCCTGGGTTACAGTTTAGTGGGAGATGAATCCGTGGACTGTCACTGCTGGATTCATTGATCAAGTTGAACTGTAATCCCCTTTGGGTCCCAGTCTCATCATCCTCCAGTGGTTTGGTGGGTTTTGAGGGTTTGCTTTTCTTGATTTTGTGCTTAGCATTTTTATTGGTCTGTTTTGGAGCATACAGGTCCTTGTTTTCTTTCTTGCCAGCCTGATAGCCACTTTTGGCTTCCTTCTGCCTGCAGTAACGAATCAATACCACGATCACAATCACCAATATGACGGCAATAATTCCAGCAATCACTCCGAACAAGACGTTGCTTCGCTGCTTACTCTTCTCATACTCGGGATCTCCTGCAATGTCCACGTCAAGTGGTGTGTTGAGACTGTGGCCCACCAAAGCCTCCACTTGGCTGACGTTTCCCTTTGTATCATTTACATAAATGTGCACTAGTGCTGTAGCAAAACGAGATGGTGTACCTCCATCCTTCACCCTGACCACAAGTCTGTGCAAGCCATAGTGCCTCCGTGAAATTTCCTTGTCCAATAATATGCTTCCATCGTGAGAGATATGGAACAGGCCAAAGGGATTCCCACCTACAATACTGTACGTCAAGTTGGCATTGATTCCAATGTCCATGTCTTCGGCCTTTACCTGCTCCACCGATGTCCCTATTTGAGTGAGGGGGTTGATATGCTGGAAGGAGGAATTGGAAGGTTGGGTGATAACCGGAGTGTTGTCATTTTCATCTAAAACGTTGATCGTGACACTGACATAAGCTGATCTGGGAGGGTTCCCACTATCTACTGCCTTCAGCTGGAAGGTGTAGGTACTTTGACGCTCACGGTCAAAGGAGACACGGGAAAGGATGGTGCCCGTGCCATTTTGTATCTCAAACTCACCATTGTCTGGATCCACAAAGAGAGATATTTGAGCATTCATGTCCTTATCTGCATCCGACACAGTGACCATGCCAACTGGGCTCGATGGAGGGAGATTTTCTCGCACCGAGAAACTGTAGCTATTCAGCATGAATTTTGGGTCATTATCATTTTCATCCAGTACACTGACCACCACCGTGGCTGTACCTTTAAGGCTGGGGGTGCCCTTATCTGCTGCAGCCACCTTGAACTCATAATGCTCCTTCAGCTCACGGTCAAGAATGGTATTGACTCGAATCTCTCCAGTATCTGTGTCGATGTCAAATAAGCCGCTAATGGAAGGGTCTGGCTGTAGAGAGTAGGTCAGCTCAGCATTGCTGCCACTGTCAGCATCTGTGGCCTCCACTTTGACGATGGGAATGTACGGCTGGTTGTTTTCATGGATGGAGACCCGGATGACATTCTGAGTGAAGATTGGAGGGTTGTCATTCACGTCTACCACCTGCACTTTCAGAGTGTTGCTGCTGGATAACGGTGGGTTTCCAGAATCGACTGCCACAATCTCAATCAGGTAATCCTGGACAGACTCGTAATCCAGTGGCATGGTGGTCTGCAGGAAGAATTTCTTCTTTCTCTCACTGCTGGACTCGCTGGCTGGCTTCAGCTGAAAGGGTACGTCCCCGGCTACAATGCATGTGACAGCTGCGTTCTCACCTTCATCCCTGTCTGAAACCTGGACCAGGGCCACAGGGGAGTCAACTGGCACATCCTCATCAATGTTTGCAACCCCATCCTTGTGGGTGACCAGCCCAATGCCACGAATCTCAATGGTGGGGGCATTATCATTCTTGTCCCTGACGGCGATGGTCACTGCAGCCCTGTCCTGTTTGGGAATGGGAGCCTTGTCTCGGGCATGGACGAAGAATCTGAACTGGTTAATTTGCTCACGGTCCACCGGTCCCTGCACCGTGATCCAGCCGCTGCTTTTGTCCAGTCTAAGTAAGCGGCGAGCACTGTCAGCAGCTTGGGCGAAGGTGTACTCAATCTGGGAATTGTCGCCCAAGTCCAGGTCATTAGCCCTCACTTGGAGGATGGAGGTGCCAACTGGGCTGTTCTCTTCCACCGTGCCTTCATAGGAGGACCTCTCAAACTTGGGGACGTTGTCGTTGATGTCCAGCACAGTAATGCGGAGGATAGCTGTGCTGGCCCGCGAGGGCTTTCCCCCATCCACCACTCGGATGGTCAGGTCATAGGTGTCCCGCTGCTCTCTGTCCAAGCGCCCAGTCACTATCAGCTGGGGCAGCTTCTCACCGTGCTCCTCAGCTACCTGCAAGCTAAACAAACCATGGGCTTCATTGCCAAGAAGCTCATAACTGGCCACTCCATTTGTGCCAGCATCACGGTCAGTGGCAGTGGGGATATTGACAATAGTACCCGCTGTAGTGTGCTCTGGGATAGAGATGGAAATGACCGGTGAGCTAAAGCTGGGGGTGTTGTCATTGATATCCAGAATATGAATCTTGCCTTCCATTAGTATCGGCACTGAGTTGTACAGAGTGTTGGTCACTGAGATCTCAAACTCTAAGAAACACTCCAGGGGTCTCTCACAGTTCATCTCCTCCCTGTCTATGGGGGTCTCGGTGGTGTACAGGTTCCCTCCAGTCTCATCCACTCGCAGGTAAGGAGTGCCAATCTCCAGCTTGAAAAGTCTGTTGATCTTGTCTAGCCCCAGGGTCTCACCTGGGTTCCCGATCAGGGTATTCGGGGGCTGTTCCTCTGGGAGGGAAAATTTCACCACGCTCTGTGCCTGACAAGGGGGCACAGGCCACAGAAGGAGCAGAAGACAGAGGAGGCCCGCTACCCCCGGAGCATGGATTAGATCCATCACCTTCAACAAGTCCACTCGGATCTGTGGTAGAAGAGATTGCAAATCAGTAATAAAGCGAACACACACACACACACACACACACACACACACACACACACACACACACACACACACACACACACACACACACACACACACACACCCGTTACAGCCCGCCAAGCGATGTACTTTAAACAGGTCCCAGTCAGCCCTATCCATATGGTCATTAAGTTTGACCACAGTTATATTGTAGCATCAGAAATCCCCCATTTCCTAGCTGCACGATTCACGGCTTTATAAAGCAAGTTGTAAAATACTGCGGACCAGGCAAGGCAAAAGAGATTGTTCCTGAGCCTGTCCTTTTACATTCTGCAAAGCACACTCACAGAGACAGACAGACAGATACACACCCGGCACACGCACAAACACACATACACACACACACACACACACACACTCACAGAGACAGACAGACAGATACACACCCGGCACACGCACAAACACACATACACACACACATACACACACACACACACGCACACACAGATATTGATAGAGACACACTGAGATACAGAGACAGATTTGCATAGACAGAGAGAGACAGAGACAGTTACTCATAGAGAGAGACACAGAGAGGGAGAAACACATGACAGACATCGACAGAAACAGAGAGATTGAGAGAAAGGCAGACACATAGATATACAGAAGGAGACACGGGCAGAAAGACATACAGACATCCAAAGAGAGAGGCACACACAGACAGACAGAGGTAGCAAGCTGTGAGCGGCAGTAATTCGTAGATATTTGGACACACTGTCTCACTGCTGGCCGTGGTGAGTACACATTCATACGGAAATGAAACGCTTCAATCCTGGAGAGTAATTCTTCCCAGGGAGTGTTGAAGGAGGGTTTGAGGGAGGGAGGGAGGGTTTGAGCACTCTGTGTGCGTGGGTGTGTGTGTTTGTGTATGGTTGCGTGTGTAGGTGTTTTCTGGGTGTGGATGTGTAAATCTGTATGTGTATGTATCTCTGTGCATGAGTCTCTTTGGGTGTGTGTAATGTGTGCATGTGTGTGCATATGTGTGTGCTTATCTGTGTGTGCGGATGTGTGTATCTGTGTTTGTGGGGGTATGGGAGTGTATGTGTGTGGCAGGGTGTATGTGGGGTTGTGGGTGTGTATGTATGTGTGTGGGGTGTGTGTGTGGGTTTGTGTGTATGTGGAGTGTGTGTGGGGTGGGGGGATGCGTGTTGGGTGGGGGGGGGTGTTGTGTGTGAGTGAGAGAATCCCAGGCAGGAGCTTGGCTGCCCGGTTTAGTGGGCGAAGGCAGGGAGCAGGGAGTCTCAGGGAGGTTGGCCACAGGTTTATCCCTCCCCCTTCTGAGTTGGGGATAGAGCCCGGGAGGGTGCAGGTCCCGCGGAGTTGGGCAGGTCCTGGTTAACAAAGCGGGGAGATCACAGCCCCCACCCCGTGGGGCGGGAGATGATCCCCTCATCACCGGCCCCAGGTATCACAAGGACCCACTGATCCCCAACACACCCACCCCCACAAAGCACAGACCTCACCCACATCCCCCAACACACACACAGTTCCGAGACCCACAGCCCCCAACTCCCCAGCCCCGACCAATCCCCACACTCCCAGCCCCCTAGTCCTGAACCCCCACAATTGCCCCCATCCCCACACACACAACCCTAATCCCCACACACCCACCCCCACATAGTCCCCAGCCCAGAGTGCGTTCAGTCCCCACAGACACCCCCCCCACTCACACCGCTCCCCCTCACCCCTAGACTCTGTGTGAGCCGCCTCTAACGCACCTTCCCCCTTCCTGCTTCGCAACCGAAACCCAGAGCTCGCTGCTCTCAGCAACACAATCTCCTCCTCCCAGATCAAGGCTGGCTCCAAACGTTTCCAGTTTATTTTCTTTTAAAAGAAGTACTATTTTCAAAAGGACAATAGCACCTTTTACTGCAGCCTGCCCCTGTTCCTTACCTCTGCCACTGAGTCGGTTCGCTCACATCAGCCCGGCCCCACTGTCTCTGCGAGTTTGCCTCTCTCTCTATGTCTCTATCTCTCCACACATACACTCCCTCTCTCTCTCACATTCTGCCTCTCTCTCTGTATTCTAGTGAAACTGAGTCACTTCGCGCTGCGCGTCACATACACACACTCTGTAACTCAGCCCCATCCAGAGGGAGGGACGGAGGGGTGTGTGTGAGAGAGAGAAAGACAGGGGAAATGGTTCCCTGAATCTTCCACACTTGTTTTCAATAATAAACTCTTTCCATTTATATACATACAGAGAGAGAGAGAGAGAGATCAAACCGCGGGGACCGCCGCATCGTTCTCATTTTAAAATAAAAGAGCAGCACGCTGATGAAACTGACACTGATTCAAATGAACAAAATTGGGCTCCTTTTAAAACAAATTTGCCCATTTATGTAATTACAGAAAGACAGGAGTAACACATGATTGCGAGACTGAAATCTGGTCTTACCGCATTCCAGCGAATTCTCACTTCGGAGAATCGGAACCTGCTAGATGATAGTTTCACCCACGTACACTTTCCGCATTTCAGAGAGAATATCCCCAGCCGTTCCCACTGTACAGAAGCAAAAACAGCGACAGCAACGTTCCCCTGGTCTGTGTGTGTGTCTCACTGTAACCTGATGGAGAGAAGTAGGGGATCTGACAGCAAGTACATTACCAAACGGGAAGACTCCTGTTCGCTAGTTTCTCCCTGTCTTGAGAGGCTTGTGTGTCTGAGGGAGCTCTCTCTCTCTCTGCCTCTCAAAGCCTTCTGATGTTTATAGAGCGCCGGTCACAACCTGTTGCCGGTGTTAGAGAGTGAGCCACATTTTAACGAGAGAGGGCGCCATCTACAGACAGAGCTGAAAGACTCAAAAACCTCAGCGAGTCGCTGCAGGATTTCCACACAGCGACTCGCGTTACCGTTCATAAAATGCAATTTTTTTTCCAAATGGAATTGCAAGTGTTTATTCAATTTACAAACATAAAGACCGCTGCTTTACATTGCACCGGAGTTTCCCCCACTGCTTTGCTATTTGCTAATTATTTAAAAACTTTTTATGGTGGAATGATTTAAATGTTAGATTATTCTAGAAGGCATATGCTGTTATAAAGTAATTGGATCTGTAAATTAAGCAGCATTTCAGCACTACCTCCTTCCCACACGCACACCCCTACACAACACAACCCTTTCCCATCTTCTAAATAAACTGAAAACACTTGTTAGTCGGCCAGAGAGGGGCCATCGCAAGTTTGGTCCCTGCTCTTCCCAGGCTTTGGGAAACAAGTTTCGGGGCGAAATCAGAGCCGCCCGTGCCCGCTCTGTCAAGCAGGCTCTCCCTCTGCCTGCTGTATCCCTGAGTCTGCAGTCTGTGTGTGTGTGTGTGGAACAGACGCTGGACTGCTCCAGTCAACCGCCGGGAGGGCTGGGAGGAAGCACAGTTCTGCAGAGACAGGGGGCTGGAGAATTTCAAACCTTCTCCACAACCAGCCCCGGCTGCAGATCAGAGAAAAATAAACCATACAATAAAGAAAAGCTGCAGATTTAGCGTGCGTAAACGGAGAAATCATTTAAAATCTGATTTTGGAAGATAGAAAAAAAGTGTACATGTTGCCTCTTTCAACAAATAAGATGAAGTACACGGTTTACATTTTGCACTTTGGGTGTGGATATTGCTGTCACCATCAGCAGCCTCACTCCCCCATTTATTATTGTTCAGCTCCTGCGACAAGAGGGTTAAACTGTCTTTCCTTCGCCCACTCCTTTGATTGCAACAAAGTTAATATTTTGCAAAAAAAACCAGAGGGAATTGTGGGTGCTATAAATCAGAAACAAATTGTTGGAAAACCTCAGCAGGTCTGGCTGTATCTGCAGTGGGAAATATCTGAGAAATGGTCTCTCGACCTGGCGGGGTTCCTTTTCCAGCAACTTATCTGGTTTTTTTAAATAATGTTCACAGGAGGTGGATGTTGCTGGCTAAACAGGCATTTATTGACATCAGGGAGGTGATGGCCTGGTGGTATTATTGCTGGACTGTTAATCCAGAAACCCAGATAAAGTTCTGGGAACTCAGGTACAAATCCAACTGTGGAAAATGATAGAATTTGAATCCAATACAATATGTGGAATTAGTAATCTAATGACAACCATGAATCCATTGCCAATTCCTGGGGGAAAAAAACCCATCTCGTTCACTAATGCCCTGTAGGGAAGGAAACTGCCATCCTTACCTGGCCTACATTTGATTCCAGCCTCACAGCAATGTGGTTGACTCTGAACTGCCCTCTAGGCAATTAGGGATAAGCAATAAATGCTGCCTGGCCAGCAACGCCCTCATCTGGTTGATGAATTAAAAACAAAATTGCCCACAGAGCAGTTAACAGTAGACAAACAGGAGGTTGGAAGAACACAGCAGGCCAGGCAGCACCCAGAGGAAAGGAGCAGTCAACATTTTGTGTACTAGCGAGTTTTGAGAAGATTTGTAGCTCAGGTTGAGGTTCTGGATGTGAGTTTTATCGCTGAGCTGGAAGGGTCGTTTTCAGACGTTTCATCACTATACTAGGTAACATCATCAGTGAGCCTCCAACGAAGCGCTGGTGTTATGTCCCGCTTTCTATTTATCTGGTTAGGTTTCCTTGGGTTGGTGATGTCATTTCCTGCATTGGTGATGTCATTTCCTGTTCTTTTTCTCAGGGTATGGTAGATGGGCTCCAAATCAATGTGTTTGTTGATGGAGTTCCGGTTGGAATGCCATGCTTCTAGGAATTCTCGTGCATGTCACTGTTTGGCTTGTCCTAGGATGGACGTCCTAGGCTTTGATTGGGACAACACATCCATCCTAGGACAAGCCAAACAGAGACACGCACAAAAATTCCTAGAAGCATGGCATTCCAACCGGAACTCCATCAACAAACACATTGATTTGGAGCCCATCTACCATCCCCTGAGAAAAAGAACAGGAAATGACATCACCAACACAGGAAATGACATCACCAACCCAAGGAAACCTAACCAGATAAGTAGAAAGCAGGACATAACACCAGTGCTTCGTCGTAGGCTCACTGTTGATGTTACCTAGTATGGTGATGAAACGTCTGAAAACAAACCTTCCAGCTCAGCGAGCAAACTCACCTCCAGTTTTGTGTACTACCCTGCTTCAACCACATTGCTATGGGCCTGGAGTCGCTTGTAGACCAGACCAGATCAGGTAAGGATGGCAGGTTGGGCATTTTCCCAACAATTGACAGTGGTTGCATTGGCATAATTAGAGTCTTAATGCTTTATTGAATTGACCAGGATGTTACCCAGACTGCAGAGTTTGAGTTATAAGGAGCGCTGGGACTTTTATACCCTGTAGCATAGAAGGCTGAGGGGGCGACCTTAAAGAGGTTTATAAAATCATAAGGGGCCTTAATAAGGTGAATAACCAAAGTCTTTTCCCCAGGATAGGAGAGTCCAACGATAGAGGGTTAATGTTGAAGATGAGAGGGGAATGACTTAAGAGGCACCTGAGAGGCAACCTTTTCAAACAGAGGCTGGTGAATGTAAGGAATGAGCTGCCAGAGGAATTGATAGACGGGGACGTAATTACAATATTTACAAGACATTTGGACAGGTATATGGATAGGAAGCGTTTAGAGGGATATGGGCCAAATGCAGGCAAGTGGGACTAGTCCATTTCGGAAACCTGTTCAGAATGGATGGGTTGGACTGAAGGGCCTGTGCTGGAGGACTCTATGATGGGACAAGTTTTACCACCTGTCATTGTTGGATTTGAACCCTGGTTTGTCTCTGGATTATTAGTCGAGCAATAATTCCACTAGGCTCTTATCTCAAACTTTATAAGAGCCATTTCCTTGTGGTTGCCTTTCTCCTGGACACAAGTGAACTTATGTTTTAAAAAGAACCAATTTAGACTAGTCTTCCTTGAACTAACTAAGACAGTGAGTTTATTAATGATTACATGTGAGAATTACTAACGCGGCACACATACATTGAAATAACAGGTGAGTCCAAATAGATTAAAGATAAAATAATACAGATATTTTTGAATTGTTTATCAAGAGCAGATAGAAAAATGTTATGGCAGTTGCACTGGAGGTCACTGCTAGCAGTAATGTTGGTAGTTGATCAGTTGGCTTCACAATCCTTAGTTTTGCAGAATAGTTGAAATTCTGTTGTTCTGATTCCTTTTGACCGTGATTGAATTCCAGCATTCAGGATGCGAGAGACTCCTTTGTCATCCTGTTCCCTTTTGTTTGCCTGCTAACAACTGACTGCTACCTCTCAGAATGAAGACAGTTTTTATCTGCACCACAGCATTCTCAAAACCAGGCTGGTAATATATAAAGATAGCAGGAACTGCAGATGCTGGAGTTAGAGATAACACAGTGTGGAGCTGCAGGAACACAGTAGGTCAGGCAGCATCAGAGGAGTGGGAGTGTTGATATTTTGGGTCAGGACCCTTCTTCAAAAAGAGCCTTCTGAAGAGGGATCCCGAACCAAAACATCAACTCTCCTGCTCCTCTGATGCTGCCTGACCTGCTGTGTTCCACCAGCTCCACACTGTGTTGTCTGTGATGTACATAAATATTTTCAGTTCCACAAGCACATAGCAGCACAGTCGAAACCAGCTTTTTAACTCCTGTCCTTTCGTATTATTCAAAGGGAAAAACACAAAATGTATCTGCAGTTTGCAGGGTGGTTTGCTGCAAAAATCCATTTGTTTCTCAGTAACTCTGTAGTGAAATAAGATCACAGGCCCTTCTGTTTTGACTTCCTTCTCTTGCTCTTTGAAGGGCTGTTCTTCACATCCATAATGTGACTTTCTGTGGCTCTTGCTCTCTCTTCAGACAGCCACTTAATTTACATCTGTTGCCATGTTTTGGTTGCATCATCCTCCTAAAAAGAAGGAAATTTGGAATTGTAAGTTAAAAATGCCTGCAATACTTTTCAAGGTTTTAGTTGCCCAGAGGGCAGTTAAAAGATCAGTCACATTGCTGTTGATTTTGACTGACAAAGAAGGAGGGCATCTTTCCCTCACTGCAGGACATTAATGAACCAGGTGGGCTTTTACAACAACAATGATTACATGGTCACCATTAGGCCAGCTGTGAAGCTCAGATATTTTGTTTTATGGAATTCATATTCCAGCATCTGCCATAATGAGATTTAATCCCCTATGTTCAGAATAATGACCTTGGAGCTCAGGATTACTAGTGCAGTGATGTTACCACTACACCATCTGTCACTGTAAAAGTTAATGTGACTGGTACAATTTGATTTGTGTGATGTGAAAGACATCATAGGATATTTATTGCACTGACGGAGGCCATTCATCCCATCACATCCTGACCAGCTTCTGGAAAGAATAATAAAAGCAAAACACTGCAGATGTTGGAAATTTGAAACAAATACAGAGAAATGCTAGAGAAATGCAATAACTCTGACGTCTTCAGGAGAGAAACAGAGTCAATGTTTCAAGCCCAGTGTGACTCCTTTTCAGAAACTTGTGTGTCTTTAGCATTCTCTGTGTCTGTTCCTGCAACAGCAGCTTAGCTGGTCCCACTTTTGTGATATTTCCCTTTTGGTTTGCACTATATTTTCTCCTCAGGATGATCTAATTTTCCTTTCAAAACCAGTTGAATCTCCTTTCATCACACTCTGAGGCAGCAAATTGCAAATCCTAACTCCACGCTAAATTATTTTATTCATTTGTGCGATGCGGGTGTCACTGGCTAGTTGAGCATTTATTGCCTGTCCCTAGTTGCCCCTTGAGAAGATGGTGGTGAGCTGCTTTTTCAAGGCCATGTAGAACCACAATGCTATGAAACAAGGAATTCCAGAATTTTGACCTACTGACAGTAAAACAATAGTGATATATTTCCAAGTCAGGATGGAAAAAATGCTAAAAACAGAAATTTCTGGAAAAACTCAACAAGTCTAGCATCAGAGGTCACTGAAGGCAAAATGTTAACCCTGCTTTGTCTCCACAGATGACGCCAGACCTGTTGAGTTTTTCTAGAAATTTCTGTTTTTGTTTCTGATTTCCAGCATCCTCAGTTCTTTGCTTTTTTTTGACAGTGAATTATTTTTGTCATTTTGCTGTTACTTCTTTAGCAAAACACTTTAATTTGGTGCACTCTGGTTCTTGACTTTAGTGGGTACAGTTTCTCCCTGTCTATCCTGCTCCACCCCTCATGATTTTGAATACCTGTATCAAATCTCCTGTCAAACATCCCTTCTCTGCAAGCTACAAGACTATGGGTAAAGCACTGGAAAATGAACAGAGAATAGTTAGGTGACTGATTTTGACTGATACCGATATGATGGGCTGAAGGGCCTTTTTCCGTGCTGTAAATGTCTATGACTCTCTGACACTGATGGCTGATGGTGGAATTTGAATTCAATTTTGTTTTTAAAAGTCTGAAATTAAGAATCTACTGATGACCATGAAAGCATTGTCAATTGTTGGAAAACAAATATCTGGTTCACTAATGTCCTTCAGGGAGGGAAACCTACCACCCTCATCTGGTCTGACCTACATGTGACTCCAGACCCACAGCAATGTGGTTGACTCCTAATTGCCATCTGAAATGGCCTAGCAAGCCATTCAGTTGTACCAACCACTATAAAGTCTCAAAGAAATGAAACTGGATGGATCACCTGGCTTTGACCTAGGCACCAGAAAAGACAATGGCAGAAACAGCCCTGTCGACCCTGCAGTGTCTTCCTCTCTTACATTTGAAGGTTAGTGCCAAAATTAGGAGACCTGTCTCACAGACTAGTCAAGCAACGGCCTGGCATAGTCATACTCATGGAATCATACCTTAGAGACAATGTCCCAGACATCACCATCACCATCCCTGGATATGTCCTGTTCCACTGGCAGGACAGACCCAGCAAAGGTGGTGGGGGGGGGGAAGTGGTGTACAGTAGGGAGGGAGTTGTCCTGGGAATCCTCAACATTGACGCCGGACCCCATCAATTCTTATGGCTTCAGGTTAAACATGGGCAATTACCACAGACGGCCGCCCTCAGCTGATGTATTGGTACCAATTGGTACAATTGTTGAACAACAACTGGAGGAAGCACTGATGATGGCAAGGGCCCAAAATGTGCTCTGGGTGGTGGATTTTAATGTCCACCCCTAAGAGTGGCTCGGCAGCAGCATTACTGATGGAACTGGTCAGGTCCGACAGGACATAGCTGCGAGACTGGGTCAGCGGCAGGTGGTGAGGGAACCAACAAGAGGCAAAAACGTATTTGCCTTTATCCTTTCCAATCTGCCAGCTACAGTTACATCTGTCCATGATGGTATCAGTAAGAGTGACCATTGCACAGTCCTTGTGGAGATGAAGTCCCGCCTTCACATTGAGAATAAGCTCCATCATGTTGTGTGGCACTATCACCGTGCTAATGGGACAGACTTCACACAGATCTAGCAGCGCAAGACTGGGCATCCATGAGGCACTGTGGGCCATCAACAGCAGCAGAATTATACTCCAGCACAATTTGTAACCTCGTTGCTGGATATATCCCATTACCATCAAGTCAGGGGATTTACCCTGGTTCAATGAAGAGTCAGGAGGGCATGCCAGGACCAGCACCAGGCATACCTGAAGATGAGGTGTCAACCTGGTGAAGCCACCAAACAGGACTACTTGCACACCAAACAGCGAAAGCAGCAAGTGATAGACAGAGCTAAGTGATCCCACAACCAACAAATCAGATCTAAACGCTGCAGTTCTGCCACATCCACTTGTGAATGGTGGGGGACAATTAAACAACTCATCAGAGGATGAGGCTCTATAAATATCCCCATCCTCAATGATGGAAGAGTCCAGCACATCAATGCAAAAGATAAGGCTGAAGCATTCATAGCAATCTTCATGTCAAAGTGCCAAGTGGATGATCTATCTTAGCCTCCCTCAGGGCTCCCCAGCAATACAGACACCAGCCTTCAGCCAATTCAGTTCACTCCAGGTGACATCAAGAAACCTATCAAGGAGATTCTGGAAACTGCAAAGGCTATGGGCCTGACAACATTCTGGCAATAGTACTGAAGACGTGTGCTCCAGAAATTGCTGCTCCCCTAGCCAAACCATTCCAGTACAGTTACAACACTGGCATCTACCTGACAATGTGGAAAATTACCCAAGTATGTCCTGTACACAAAAATCGGGACAAATCCAACCCGGCCAATTACCGCCCCATCAGTGTCCTCTCAATCATCAGTAAAGTGATGGAAGGAGTAAGTAACAGCATTATCAAGCAGCACCTGCTCAGAAATAACCAGCTCAATGATGCCCAGTTTGGGTTCCGCCAGGGCCACTCAGCTCCTGACCTCGACAAAACAGAATTCCAGAAGTAACACGAGAGTGACAGCCCTTGATATCAAGGATGCTTTCGACTAAGAAACCCTAGCAAAACTGGAATCAGTGGGTATCAGAGGGCAAATGCTCCAGTGATTGGAGTCAGACCTGACACAAATAGGAAGATGGTCATGTTTGTTAGAGGTCAATCATCTCTGCTGCAGAATATGTCTGTCGGAGCTCCTCAGGGTAGTGCCCTAGGCCCAACCATCTTCAGCTGTTTCATCAATGACCTTCCCTCCATCACAAGGTCAGAAGTGGGGATGTTCACTGATGACTGTACAATGTTCAGGACCATTCGTGACTCCTCAGATACTGAAGCAGTCCATGTTCACATGCAACAGGATCTGGACAATATTCTGGCTTGGACTGACACGTGAGAAGTGATGTTCGTGCCACACAAATGCCAAGCTATGGCCACCACCAATAAGAGACAATCTGATCACCACCCCTTGACATTCAATGGTGTTACCATCACTGAATCATCCACAATCAACATCATGGGGGCTATTATTGATCAGAAACTCAGCTAGACACACCACATAAACGCAGTGGCTACAAGAGCAGATCAGAAGCTTGGAAAACTGCAGCGAGTAACTCACCTCCTGATTCCTCAAAGCCTGTCCACTATCTACAAGGCACAAGTCAGAAGTGTGATGGAATACTCCCCACTTGCCTGGATGGGCGCAGCCCCAACAACACTCAAGAAGCTTGACCCCATGCAGGACAAAGCAGCCTGCTTGATTGGCACTACATCCACAAGCATTCACCCCCTTCACCATCGACGCTCAGTTGCAGAGTGTGTGCTATTTATAAGATGCACTGGAGAAATTCACCAAAGATCCTCAGACAGCACCTTCCATGTAGAAGGATGAGGGCAGCAGACATCTGGGAACACCACCACCTTCAAGTTCCCCTCGAAGCCACTCACCATCCTGACTTGGAAATATATCGCCGTTCCTTCACTGTTGCTGTGTCAAAATCCTGGAATTCCCTCCCGAATGGCTTTGTTGGCTAACTCACAGCAGGAGGACTGCAGGGGTTCAAGAAGGCAGCTCATCACCACGTTCTCAAGGGCAACTACGGATGGGAAAGAAATGCTGGCCATGCCAATGAGACCCACAGCCCACAAATGGGTAAACAAAACCTCAATGGCACGGAGAACAGCCAATATTCTGAGATTAAAAGCAAGAAATGGCAGATGCTGGAAATCAAAAAGGGAAACTGAAAATGCTGGAAATACATTTGCAGGTTTGGCTGTACCTGTGGAGAGAGAAACAGAATCAATGTTTCGAGTTGATTGCTTTTCTTTTGGATGATTGTTCAGCTTCTGATGAAGATTATATTCAAAATCTTCGCTGTGAGCCTCTCTTCATTGATGTTGCAGCAGCTGCTCAGTATTTCCAGCATTTTATGATTGTTTCCCAGATGCTCTAATCTATTCAAAGTAAAAAAAAGTGATGGTTTGGGTAAATTACAGCGTATAAAAGGCATCTGGATGGGTATATGAATAGGAGGGTTTGAAGGACTATGTGGCAAATGAGACTAAGTCAGATTGGGATGCCTCATCAGTGTGGATGAATTGGACTGAAGAGTCTATTTCTGACCCTTATAAAATGGCAAAGATTTCAGTGGAATTCTGAGAGTTTTTATCATATTTATTTGCTTGTTTCAAATCCCTCTAGGGGCTATCACTTGACTGGTAACTACAGAGCCAAGATACTCTTGGAGAGAAGAAATTCCTGCTCTTTTAAGACAGAGATGAGGAGGAATTTCTTCTCTCAGAAAGCAGTGAGTCTGTGGGGTTCTTTATTGCAGAGGGCATTTGAGGCTGGGTCATTTAGTATATTCAACGCTGAGATAAGCTGTTAATCAGTACGAGGATCCAGGGTCATGGGGAAAAGGCAGGAAAGTGGAGTTGAGGATTATTAGAACCGTCGTGTTGTCAGTGAATGGCAGAGCAGATTTGATGGGCTGAATGGTCTAATCTTGATCCACTGTCTTCTGGTCAAATATTCTGGGCATAAGATTCAAATCTCACAATGGCAGATGGTGAATTTGGATTTCTGCAAATATCTGGAATTAAACAAATCTAGTTTAATTACAAGCATTAAACCATTTTTGATGGTCAGGAAAAACTGATCTGGTTCCTTAATGTAGTTTAGCGAAGGAAATCTGCCGCCCTTTCCTGCCCTGACCAACATGTAACTCCAGACCCACAGCAATTTGCTTGACTCTTAATTGCCCTCTGTAAAGACTTTAGCAAGCCATGCAGTTTGAAGGACAGCTAAGGAAAGCCATTAACTGCTGGCCTAGACAGAAAGAGCCACATCCCATTCATAAATAAAATAAAGATGCAATTCGAGGAATCTGCATTGGGCGAGAGCAGAAGCAGTTGTGAATTGCTCGCTGCCTCTATACCACACCCGACAGACACTACCAAAAACTGAGGTCAAATTAAACATAAGGATGCTTTCAGTTCTACAATAATGATTTCCAAGATCAATTTCACTTTCTCAACAATCTGGTCTAAGATGAAATAGTATCAGAGATAATGGGAACTGCAGATGCTGGAGATTCCAAGATAATAAAATGTGAGGCTGGACGAACACAGCAGGCCAAGCAGCATCTCAGGAGCACAAAAGCTGACATTTCGGGCCTAGACCCTTCTCTGATGAAGGGTCTAGGCCCGAAACGTCAGCTTTTGTGCTCCTGAGATGCTGCTTGGCCTGCTGTGTTCGTCCAGCCTCACATTTTATTATCTTGGTCTAAGATGAAAGTCAGGTTTGAAAGATTGTTTTTACTGACTGGTGAATAAATAACAGAAAGGCGTAAATTATAAGTCAATCCCACAAAAAGGAGTAGAGTAATACAGAAAACAGGAAAAGGAGCCAGTTAATTAACCCCTTGAGCCTTATTTACTACATCATGAGATTATGGCTTGTGATCTCATTCTATTGTCCTCTTAACCTGTGCTTAACAAAAACCTATCAATTGCAGTTTTAAAATTAACAATTGATTGAGCATCAATCACAATTTGCAGGAGACAGTGCCAAACTCCTACAGCCTTAATGTGCAGGAGTGAGTCCCAACTTTGTTCCTGAAAGTCGGGTATTTAAACTCCCTGACTTAAACTCTCTGCTCACTCCATCATTGTCCTGAACATCTTGAATCTTCAATCAAGTTGACCCCTTAACCTTCTAAAATCTGTGGAATGCAATCCTTTGCTTGTATTGTCCCTCCATATAATTTAACCCTTGGTGCTGAATCATGCAGTTTTTTGGCTAAGTGGCAGTTCCGTTGAGTTTTTAGATAGTTTCTTCCTGAATGGCCCAGCAAGATCTCTTACCGAATATTCTCCTTAATTACCTGTCCCACCTCTGGGGCCTCCTTTTGTCCACTGCTAGTCCCAGCACTACATGCTGTTACCGAAACAACTCACTGGATATCCACAGGACGACTCATATCCCTGGCACCGTGCGTCACTTTAAAAGCTTCCTGTGGAACTTTGGAAAACATTAATACATGGTGGGAAGAAGGGAAAAAAAAAAACTTCTAAGCATAGTTTAGCAGCATGGATGACAGTGCCTTATTTTAAAAGCCTAACTGGTGAGGGTACTGCCCTCAGACTGAACCACAGCTGGCTGTGTGCTGCCCATGCAGTGAGTTTGCTGTGTAAGCTGCTGCTGGGACATAGTGTGGCTGTGAGATTGATGGAGCACACTGCCTCGTGGAAGGATGCCCACTCCCTTCACTGAGACCAGCTGAGCAGCAAGGTAGGCTACCTGGCATGGGCCTGCACTCATTCCCAAGCCACAGCAGTGAGGCTGTGAGCATGCAGGTCAGTGCACAGCGAGTGAGCGCTATGAGAGTGAGTGCACGGCCCCTGAGGTACAGTCTGATCCAACCTATAAGCTGGGGGCCTGTTCCTGCATACAGAGTGACCCTGCCGCAGCATTGCATTGTTATATTCACCAGAGCACCCAGCAATGCAGTTCTGTGCTTCCTAAGCATTTCAAGAGTGAATTGGTGAAGTGTCATGAGAATCCTGAGGAGTTGGCAATTATAGGATGCCAATGTCCATGGGAGAGGGGGACATGGTGCTGAGCAACACGGCCTCACAAACAATGGGGAGCTTGAGTCACCAGGCACATGTTCAGACTGCCATGCTGAGAATTCTCAATGGTACACAGAGGGTTGGTTAAGATAGAAAGCTTTTGTTTTATTCATTCACGAGATGTGGGCAGTGCTGGTTTGGCTAGCATTTATTGGCCATCTCTAACTGCCCAGAGAGCAGTTATGAGTCAACCACGTTGCTGAGGGTCCAGAGTCACATGTGAGAATGGCAGTTTCCTTCTCTAAAAGACATCAGTGAACCAGACGGGGGTTTTTTTCTGACAATTGACAGTGGATTAATGGTCATCATTAAAACTCTAATTCCAGATTTTGTACTGAATTCAAATTCCACCATCGGCCATGGTGAGATTCAAAGCCAGGTCCCCAGAACATTGCCTGGGTCTCTGAATCAACAGTCCAGCGATAAATCTACTAGGCCATTGCCTCCACTCAAAGCTGCATATTAATGAGATGAGATGCATAGTCGATAGGGTGGGTAGCACGCATTATTAGGCAACTTGCCACTGAGAATCTTGCCCCAGTGCCTGGTGATTACATTAAAGATGCAGTGGGTAGCTCCTAATGTCAAGTTAGAACTCTTGAAAATCCTTGCATCATTCTACGACAATTCACCCCATAGCCTAAGTGGTTCAAGCCCCTATAAGATTCCATCATTGATGTCAGGTATCATTCCAGTAGATGTATATCATATTCCCTCCAAGGCTACCATCTCCTCTCATAGGTGGAGTGCCCAGAATTGGCCACAGCACCTCCAAAGAGAAATTCAGAGATGTTGTATTCTTTTGAAATTCTGAGAGGAGTAAGAAAATAAAAGGCACCACCATAAATAGTGGTGTAATCATAATTCATAATTGCTTTTAAATGAGAAGTAAATGAATATTTCAATTAACCATCAATGGGGAAAGGACCAGAGAAAGGGATTCTGCCTTTGTTTCCATCGGGGAGCTGACACAGGAACACTCAGTTCACTGGCAATATTCTGCTCTGTCAGATTCTGTGATAATTGCTCCATGGTCAATGTTTTCCCTGCTCTCAGTTTTTATTAATGAATCCTGGTTTCACACTAGCTGCTGGGTGACAATAAAAAACTCACTACAAAAGCAGAAACTATTTCTAAAGAAATCTAATACTTCGCAATAAAAAAACACAGCTGTTGTCTGTAGTGAGAGTTGATCATATTGTAAAACTGCCCTCTTTGATCTCAGTGTGATCAGCCCTTACAATATGACTACAGTAGTAATATTAAGACATACAATGTGATCACTAAATTGTCAACTGAGAGCAATTTCACAAAGCTGGTATGGCAGCTTGAAAATACTGGCCAGATAATAAACTCTCAATGCTTTCTTGGACTAAGAAAACAGCTGGCTCGCAGATTTCATCTGACATCAAATTCCATCCCAAATTTTCCATCAAGAACTGAGAGTAGGAGCTTCTTGTCCCATCCATTTAGCGTGCAACCTGATAAAGTTATCACCGAGATGATCGATTACCTCGCCAACAATTGCATTGCTGGAGGTGGGGGGAGGGGAGTTGTTGCTGTGAGTAAATTGACTGCCACATTTGCTACAAACACTGAGAACATTTCAAAAAGCGCTAAAGGAATAGCTGGATAAGCTAGGACTCTTTATCACTGGAGCGAAGGAAATTAAGAGGCGATCTTATGGAAGTTTATTAAAGAATGAGGGGTATAGATAGAGTTAATGGTAGTTGTCTTTTCACTAGGACGGGGGATTTCAAGACTAGAGGGCACATTTTTAAGATGAGAGGAGAGAGGTTTCAAAAAGACATGAGGGCAAATTTTTTACACAGAGTGGTTCACACGTGGAATGAACTAACGACTGAAGTGGTGGATGCAGGCACAATTAATGTTTAAAAGACATTTGGATAAATCTATGAATAGGGAAGTTTTGGAGGGAAATGGTTCAGGAGCAGGCAGCTGGGACTAGTTTAGTTTGGAATTATGTTTGTACTGAAGGGTCTGTTTCCATGCTGTGAGACTCACTGACTCTGATTGAGTGAGATCATGAATAACAGAATAAAAATGCTTCCTTTCTTTCACTGAGTTCGAAGTTGGATGTCGTAAGAGAATATTATGTTTTAAACTCTGACATTTTCTCTATAGTTGAAGAAAATTATTGAACAACCTTAATGATGACATTGATGCAAAAGAGAGGGCATTTTGTCAAAGTTTCGCGGCTGGCATTCATCAAGACCCATGGAAGAGTGTCAGAATGTTAAACCATCATCTTGATTTATTCATGTGATGGTGTAATGATGATGCCATGGGGCAAGCAATCCAGAGGCCTTAATGGTCTGCAGGTCATGAGGGTCATGTCCCACTGTGCTGCTGAATTATTATTATTAAAGTAATAATTCTGGAATTGGAGTTTTACTCAGCAATGGTGACCATGCAAACACCTATAACTACCACAAACCCATCTCGGTTCAATCATATGCTTTAGGGAGGGAAATGTTTTGCCCTTACCTGGTCAGACCTGAGTGTGACTTCAGACCTACAGCAAAGTGGTTAACTATGAAATGTCCTTTGAAGTTACCCGAGTAAGCCACTTTAGTAAACAGGCAATAGGGTTGACAAAAGCAGCTTGACCTTATCGACACTCATAACTCTTGGAAGAATAAATAAGACCAAAATAGAAAGTGGTATTGACTGGTTGGCAAATTAACTCAAACTCAAACTCTAATCATACAACAAACATCAGTTTGTGAAGCTAAAAAATGGTGTCACATTAACCCCATTTTCAAATCCACCTATGTCTTAGCCTTCTACCTCCAACATCAGTGCTATTCCATACCATTAGCCTTGAACCTTCACACGGACTTCTCAATCCAACAATGTACACACTGGCCATGTAGTTGGTGCTGAACTAATTGATTTCAGCCTGAGTATTGGGTCAGTGCAGGATATTATTACATTGGAGAGAGTTCGACAGGATTTATCAGGAGGTTGCCGGGAATGGAGGGTTTGAGTTATCAAAATAGACTGGATGCTTTGAGACTTCTTCCACTTGAGAGTAGGAGGTTGAGTGGTGACCTTATAGAGGTTTATAAAATCATGAGTGCCTTAGATAAGGTGAATAGCCAAAGTCTTTTCATTAGAAAAGGGGAGTTCAAAACTTGGGGGCATACTTTTAAGGTAAGAGAAGAAAGATTTGAAAAGGACATGTGGGGTAACTTTTTTTATACAGTAAATGGTTCATCGGTGGAATGAGCTGTCAGAGGAAATGGTGGATGCAGGCACTGTTACAACATTTAGAAGACATTTAGACATGAATAGGAAGGGCTTAGGGATATATACTAAATGTAGGCAAGTGGGAATGGTTTAGCTTGGAAAACTTGGTCAGCGTGGACGAGCTAGACTGAAGGGCCAGTTTCTCTGCTGTATGATTCTATGACTCTACAATCCGTGGTGATAGACGTTAAAATTGACAACTATAATAACAGCTTTCACAATGAGAGTCGAAAATATGGTGAGTTGCTTTACAGATCGCAAGTGGGTAAAATTGCATGTTAAGAAAGAGAAGGTCGAGTTTCAGTTTTGGGTGCGATCAGGGTTTTTAAATAAATGCACTCAAAAGTTACCTGATTGCAAATGCTATTTTCACTCAAGTTTCCACTAACTCGTTTGCATACCACCAACTACAAAACCTGCTGCAAGCCAGCACCATCAGACAATATCTTAATTTATCCAAAAAATAATATGATTTTTCATTTATAAAATATCCCTTGATATATTTAAGAACAAAAGTTTGCAGGTTTTTCATTAATACAGCTGAAAATGGATTAGTAGAAATCAAAGTAAGCATTTTAAATCATAATGTTAATTCACCACAAGATGTAGGAGCACAAATAGACATTCAGCCCATCAAGACTGCACCATCATTCAATGAAAACATGGCTGATCTGATAATCCTCAACTCCACTTGCCTCTCTATAATCCTTGATCCCCTGACAATTGAGAAATGTCTATCGCAGCCTTGAAAATACTTAATGACTCAGCTTTCAAAGCCTTACCATCTATGGTTGATCCTATTTTATATTACTGAAGTTTAATTATAAAAAATATACAAAATATTTCATAGTTAGATTGAAAACATTATTAAATTAATTAAATTAAACTGAATTCATTTAAATGAGTAAATTATGCACATTCAAACACTCAAAAAACTTCAAAATATAGTGTACTTTTGGCCAAATATTTGGAGCCTGTTCAGCAGGCAGCAAGAGATTGCAATTAGCAGAATCCCCATCAATTGGAGACGGCACTGTGGCTCAGTGATTAGCACTGCTGCCTCCCAGCACAAGGGGTCGGGCTCAATTCAAGTCTCAGGTGACTGTACGGAGTTTGCACATTGTCCCCGTGCCTGCGCAGGTATCCTCTGGGCACTCTGGCTTCCCCCCACAGTCACAAAGATGTGCAGGTTAGGTGGATTGGCCATGCTAAATTGCCCATAATGTGTAGGGTGTGAAATACAGGGATAGGGTGGCGGTGGGTTGCTGTTTGGAGGGTCGGTGTAGACTGAATGGGCTGAATGGCCTGATTCCACACTGTAGGGATTCCACGACGTATGTCCCACTCAGGCACCATTGTGGGCAAGGACATCCTCCACTTTGTTGTTTTTCAAATAAATGCAAAAGTTTACTGAATAACCAAGTTGTACTGACCTGCAATTTATGTTAAAAATTTCCACCCTTGTCTGCAAACCCCTCCTTGTCCTTCCCATCTCTGTAATTTAATCTCCAGCCTCACAATTCTCCATGATCTCTGTACTTCTCCTGTTCTATTTTGAATTGAATCGAATTCCTGACAGTGTGGTAATAGGCCTTTCAACCCAACAAGGCCAAACTGACCCTCAGAGCATCCCACCTAGTCCCAGCCACCTAAGCTACACACCCCTGAACACTACGGGCAATTTAGCATGGCCAATCCACCTAACCTGTGTATCTTTGGACTGTAGGAGGAAACTGGAGCACCCGGAAGAAATCCATGCAGACACGCGGAGAACGTGCAAACTCTTCACAGCCAATAGCCCGAGGGTGGAATTGGACCTGGGTCCCTGAAGCTGTGAGGTAGCAGTGCTAACCACTGAGCCACCATGCCACAGCCTCATGGGAATTGTCAATTTCTATAATTCCACTATTGACAGCTTTTATATCGGCTTCCTGCACCACAAGATCTGCAATTCCCTCCCGAAACATGTCATTTCTGTGACTCATCACTACCTTCTCAAGGACACTTTGGGATGGTCAATAAACGCTTGCTTTACCGATAATGCACATAAACTAATAAAAAAACTCAGTTTTATTCCTTTCAAATTAGCTCCTTTAGTCACCTGCCCAAACATGGCTTAGTGTTAATTACATTGTCTCCATTCATGTGAAATGCCACATCAAAATTTTTGTATAAATGCAAATAGTTGTTGTTTAAATCCACATTCAGTGTCCTCCGCCAATGGAGTGCACATGATTGGGCATTCCGTGAGGATTGAGTCTGGGTTTATTTGTGAATCCTCTGCAGTGAATAGCTTGCTGATACTCACTAGGAAAACCTTGTTAATAGGGCCTGCTGACCAATGTATGGGATGAGTGCTCAAGCGTGTTGGAACATTCAGGGCTGTGTATCCAGGAAGGGATAACACATTTCGACATTGTCACTCAAGACAAACTGACTGTACAATCTTAAATCAGATAGATTTAAACAATCTGTAGTTATTCCTTAGCATATTGTTGTTGCACTTACTAGCAAATGTCTTTTCTTTAATTTAGGGGTGTTCAAACCTAGAGGACATAATTTTCAGGTGAGGCAAGTGATTTTAAAAGAGACCTGAGGGGCAACCTTTTCACACAGAAGGTAGTTCATACGTGGAACGAACTGCCAGTGGAAGTGGTAGATGAAGGTGTAGTTACAACGTTTAAAAATATATTTGGGCAGGCACATGAATAGGAAAGGTTTAGAGGGATATGGTCCAAACACAGGCAAATGGGAGTAATTTAGTCTGGGAAACCTGGTTGGCATGGACAAGTTAAACTGAAGAGTCTGTTTCTGTTCTGTATGTTTCTATGACTCTGTACACTTGCTGTATTTGGGATGGGATTATTTTCATGCAATAACTACAATAATGTGGAAATACTTTTGTTTGGTTCTAGTGAAGGGTCACTGACCCGAAAGGGTGACTCTGTTTTTCTCTCAGAACTGATTTTATCGACCTGCGAAGTGCTCCCACTTTCTGCTACTTTTATATTAGATTTACTGCATTTGTAGCATTTTGTTCATTTAACTTAATTTTTTTAAAAAATCACTTTAATCTAGCCACTAGGCAGTGTGAATGAGTGGTCCAGATAAACCCACTCTCTGCTTCATCATCTCAAACTCTCCCCTCGCCCGAGGTGTGGTGACCTTCAGGTTAAAACATCACCAGTCATCTCTCTCTCTCTGTCTCTAATGAGAGCATAACCCTTTGATCCAAGAAGGACAATAGTGACTTTATTTTTAATTTTTATCCCCTCTTCACATCTTGCCAGTTTCCCTGCGGCTGGAGCTGGAATATTTGACCAATTTATGGCCCAAGTCTATCTGGCATCCCATTCACTCCTTGACAAGTCTGCCTGAACATCAATGAAATCTCACACAGTGTGATGTGCTGACACCACTCTTCTATTGCTAGAGTAGCCTATCAATTAAAAGTATCCTGAAGCGCTGTGTTGGAAGTGACTTGACATCTTACTAAGTTTCTGCTGTAGGTTATGCATTGCCATCAGCTTGGTTCAGCTTATTCATCTCTGAAACTGCAGGCTATCAATTCAGGCTCTTCCCTACAAAGTTGTGAGCACAAAATCTGGGTTGACATCATAAAAGTGTGTCATACCATTGATATATTGATTTGTTTATCTATTGTCATGTGTATTTTGTTACAAAATACAGTGAAGAGTGTTGTATATTGTCGCTCAATGCCAACTTAAAATACAAAGAAAAACCAAAACATAAAATGTAAAGGCAGAAAAGTGAAAAAAAAGAAAAAAATGTTCAACTTTACAGCACTTCTTGTTAAGTGCTCCACCATGGGCCATCGCGTCTCGGCTCCACCACATCACGGCTGGAACCAAAGTCTCCAATCTTCGGCGCCACCTCTCCTCCACTGATGCTCTTGCCAGTATGAATCATTGCTGGATCTCGCCAATGCAGACACCATTGAAAGCACTGGGCAATGCAGTAGTCCAAACTTGGCTCCACCACTATGTGTCCACTTTAGGCCCACCTCACTGATGCAGGTGCTGCCGATGCTGCAGGGCCTTGTACTGGGACCAAAATTAGACCTGCTGCTGCATCAATGAATATGCGCTGAACTCAGACACCGCCAGGAACCCAACCTCACCTCTCCCACCGCAGCCATGAGTTGGCACTAGGACCACCTCATCGATGCAGAAGCTGTTGGGCACCTGAACCCATCTCTGAGGCTGCTACCACAAATCCACAATGTGTCTGTTACTGAACTCTTCAACAAAAAGTAAGTAGGAGTGGCAGGCTGTGGCTCAGTGGTTAATACTACTGCCTAACAGCGCCAGGGACCTGGGTTCAATCCCAGTCTTGGGTGACTGTCTGCGTGGAGTTTGTACATTCTCCCTGTGTCTGTGTGGGTTTCCTCCAGGTGCTCTGACTTCCTCCCACAGTCCAAGGATATGCAGGCTTGGTGGATTGGCCATGCTAAATTGCCCACAGTGTTCAGGGGTGTGTAGGTTAGGTGGGGAATGGGGTCTGGGTGTGATGTTCAGTGGGTAAGTGTGGACTTGTTGGATCAAAGGGCCTGTTTTCACACGGTAGGGGTTCTGTGACCTAAAAGCGTGAACGAGCCCTGGGTTCAGAACCCCTACTGCACTGCCAGCTGCCCAAAAAATTGTAGAGTGCCCCATTTTGCATGTTCAGCCATGGCCTTCTGTTCTCTCAGATAGGCATGAGAGATCCCGAGGCACTATCACAAATAACATTTCTTCCCACGTAGCCTGGTCAAGATTTACCTCTCATACAACAGAAGTTTTTTTAAAAATTCACTCTTCTGATCATTATCCTGTTGCCATTTGTGGGATCTTGCTGTGCAGGAGTTGTATACTCTGCTTCCTACATTACAGCACTGCGATAGTTTTTGTTTCAATCAAACCAAGAACTGCGGATGCTGAAAATCTGAGACAAAAACAGAAATATTTGGAAAACTCAGCAGGTCTGGCAGAATCTGCAGGGAGAAAGCAGGGTTAATATTTCAGCTCCTGTGGTCAGCGAACCAGACCAATGGATGAAGGGTCACTGAATCCAAAACATTGACTCTGCTGTCTCTTCTTCGACAGTATTTATTTGGCTCAGTGACAACTTGGGATGAACTGAGTTTGTGACAGAAGCAACTCTTACTTCTCAAAATTTTAGATTTAATCTGTGCTTTTAGCTGATACAGATGGAGGTTCTTCTTTTGGCTTGTTCTGATTTTCCTGCTCTGCCCAGGATTGGTTCCACAGATGCCATAGCCCTCAAATTCTAGGCCATCACAGATCTTTCTTTACGAGTGAGTTGACCTAGTGAGGTTCACTGAGCTTTTTGACTGTCTAAAGTATTGACATTGAATTAGATCTCCAACTGAACCTACTGCCTTGACACATGCATTATCCCAGAAGGGACCACTGATAGACAGCAGCACTAGGTAGCATAATGAGCTGCTTGATGCCATTTGGCCTGCCTCTCCTCCCCCATCTAGCCCAGCTGAGATCACATTGAGAGGTTCTCATCAAGTTGAGAATTTCTGTTTAAGTTTATTCAACACAGATGTAACTAGATTGTTGCCCACCCCTAATTACCCAGAAGGCAGTTAAGGGCCAACCACATCACCTTGGTCCAGAGCCACATGTAGGCCAGACTGGGTAAGTATGGCCAATGCCCATGACTTTTAGGGCAACGGTTACACGATCACTAGTAGACTAACTTTTTGTTGAATTTAAATTTTGCACCATGGTAATTTTAATTTCATGTCTTCAGATCATTAATCTATGGTTTCTGCAGTACTATTGCCAATGCATCATCACCCCCCTGGTGTTATCAGTACTTTGCTGGCAGCGAGTCATTCTTTTAAAGATAGTTTCTCTCAAAGGTTTTTAATTGCTTTAAATTTATTTCCCCTGTCACCTATTTGGGGAGTGTTATTGGTGAAATTGAAGTAAGACCAGTCGCAGTGTGATTGAGTCAAATAGCTACCATGCAGGAATCCCTTTCAGCATACAGGTATTTCTCCTATAACATGATAGTTGCATTCTTGCGTGATCTTGTACTATAGAAATTCATGCAGTAGAAAAGCCCACCGAAGAAAATCACGCCGCAGAAAATCACGCTGTAGAAAATCACCATAGAAAATCACGTTACAGGGAAATCACAGCTGAAACTCACTATACCTGTACAGCAGAAAGTTCACTTTATCCAAACAGCATCTACTATCCATCAATCACATTACAGCCAATTCACATTAACAAAACACACGTTAGAGCCAAACTGCCTGCATCTGATTTCCAGAATCTTCCTCCTTTGAACCTTGTAGCACCATCTCGAAGCAAAGAATTTACTTATTAATTGGTAAAATTTTACTTGCTCTGGGTCATTTAATGTTTGTACGCAGCTGGCAATTGGACAGATCTTGGGATTTTAAGCTCCTTTACAATTAAGTAGGAGGTTTCAGGCATTGGTATTCATTTAGTATTCATTCAAGTGCAGGTACCACTTGAACTGATTTTGATGCAGCTCTTCAAATTAGTGTAGTAAGAGGAATAATGTTAAAACCATGAGGTGATTTCCAGGTAGTTACTTTGCTTCTGAGTTTTGTACCTTATTCCATTATCAATTGATTATTGATTTAGACTAGCTCCATCAGAGCAAAAAGGGTTGGTAAAACTGATTCTATATCAGGTATAATTGACGCAAGTTGATGGTGTCAGCTGTTGATAACCCAAAGTAGAATAACTAAAATAATTGATTATTGAAATCAAATGTGTTCAAGTTTAATACAAAACTATTTAACACAGTTTTTCATAAGAAGGTAGAAATGTGTCCCTCTCTAAATAACCCGAAACGCACACAAATGTTCACGCAGAGACACACATCCACCGAGGTATGCTGACAAAGTGGCTCACTCACACACACACACACACACACACACACACATACAAAGACACACACATACAAAGACACACACCTATGGAGACACACACATACACACTCAGAGGCATTAACACACACACAGAGACAAACACAGACATACACAAAGAGATGTGCACACCAGCTCACACACATGCTCACACATACACAGAGACACACGCACATAAATAGAGACACACAAAAAACACAGACAAAACTATGAACGCACTCACATATGGACATGCAAGCAGACAGATGCACAGATGATAAAGGAAAGAATTGTGTTTCTTTCTGCAGGGATTCATTTTGGAAAAAGAACACTTTTGACCTAAGATTCTTAGATATTGGAGACAAGAGAAAAAGAACAGAGTACGGAGAATTCATTCAGCTGTCAGTCTGGACTTCTGGATGTCACCAAACATAGATGTCTCTCTGATCCCTGTTAACGCAGCTTGTTGAGAAAACACAATTCAAAGGATTCTTCTGGATGCTGTCCAGGTGGGCAGTCAGGATTCAGATTGGATCAGGGCACCGGGTACCACGCCACAGAAAAACCTCTCTCCATCATGTTTAATATAACTGGGCAATCATCAAAAGACCAATAAATCACCCACCAAGCTCAAGTGTTGACAAGTGTTGTTTTCAATATCCTTACAGAGTCTTATAAGCCAGGGAGTAATCACACAACCCTTCTCAGTGAATGTTCAGCATTTGCTAGTTGAGCCAATTTGATTTCTTGAAGCTTCTTTTTCAAAGCAGAGACATTATAGGCACAGAGGAATATACTTCCACATCAGAGACAAATGTCAAGCTATAATTCGCAAGAGAATGGACCATGTCCCTAGACACAAAATCCACCGCAGTTTGTATTTTCCTTGGAAAATAAGTAGCTAAACATTAATATTGCATCAAACAATGCTCAAATCATTTGAAGCTCAAGGGCATCTTGGTGATCAGCTTAAAGATCCTTTGAAATCACAGCTCGAGCATATTGTCATAGATGTTGTCAAAAGCCCATGTGAAAGTCAAGGCCTCGTTTTTGATTGTTGGATAACTTTTCTCCATTTCTTTCAAGGACTAAGTTGCAAAATATAGTGGATTTATTGAGCCATCTGCTGGGAGCTGAATAAGGAGTGGAAGAGTCATTGATGAGGAGTCTTCTCTGACAGAATTGGACAATTTGGAGTCGAGGGAACTTTTGGAGATAACCAAGTGTGGGGTCGGATGAACACAGCAGGCCAAGCAGCATCTTAGGAGCAGGAAGGCTGACGTTTGGGCCGAGAACTTTCATCAGAAATGGGGGAGGGGGAGAGGGTTCTGCAATAAATAGGGAGAGAGGGGGAGGCGGATCGAAGATGGATAGAGGAGAAGATAGGTGGAGAGGAGACAGATAAGTTAAAGGGGTGAGGATGGAGCCAGTAGAGGTGAGTGTACGTGGGGAGGTAGGGAGGGGATAGGTCAGTCTGGGGAGGACGGACAGGTCAATGGAGCGGGGTGAGGTTAGTAGGTAGGAAATGGAGGTGCGACTTGAGGTGGGATGAGAGGATGGGTGGGAGGAAGAACAGGTTAGGGAGGCAGGACGAGCTGGGCAGATTTTGGGATGCCATGGGGGAGTGGAGATTTTGAAGCTTGTGAAGTCCACATTGATACCATTGGGCTGCAGGGTTCCCAAGCAGAATATGAGTTACTGTTCCTGCAACATTTGGGTGGCATCGTTGAGGCACTACAGGAGGCCCAGGATGGACATGTTGTCTGAGAAATGGGAGGGGGAGTTGAAATGGTTCGCAACTGGGAGGTGCAGTTGTTTATTGCGATCCGAGCGTAAGTGATCTGCAAAGCGGTCCCCAAGCCTCCATTTGGTTTCCCCAATGTAGAGGATGCCACACCGGGTACAGTGGATGCAGTATACCACATTGGCGAATGTGCAGGTGAACATCTGCTTGATGTGGAAAGTCATCTTGGGGCCTGGGATGGGGGTGAGGGAGGAGGTGTGAGGGCAGGTGTAGCACTTCCTGCGGTTGCAGGGGAAAGTGCCGGGTGTGGTTGGAGGGGAGTGTGGAGCAGATAAGGGAGTCATGGAGAGAGTGGTCCCTCTGGAAAGCAGATAAGGGTGGGGATGGAAAAATGTCTTTGGCGGTGGGGTCGGATTGCAGATGGTGGAAGTGTCGGACGATGATGCGTCGGATCCGGAGGTTGGAGGGGTGGTATGTGAGGACTGGGGGATTCTTTTTTGGTGGTTATTTCAGGGACAGGGTGTGAGGGATGAGTTTTTGGAAATGTGGGAGACACGGTTGAGTGTGTTCTCAACCACTGTGGGAACAGGAGGGGGAAGGTGCGCGGGAGGTTGCAGTCCTTGAAAGACAAGGATATCTGGGATGTACAGGATAGGAATGCCTAATTCTGGGAGCAGATGTGGCAGAGGTGAAGGAATTGGGAATGGGGATGGAATTTTTGCAGGAAGATGGTGGGACAAGGTGTATTCTAGGTAGCTGTGGGAGTCGGTGGGCTTGAAAATGATATTGGTTTCTAGGTGGTTGCCTGAGATGGAGACAGAGAGGTCCAGGAAGGTGAGGGAGGTGTTAGAGATAGTCCAGGTGAACTTGAGTTTGGGGTGGAAGATGTTGCTGAAGTGGATGAACTGTTCGAGCTTCTTGTGGGAGCAAGAGGCGGCGCCGATACAGTCATCAATGTAACGGAGGAAGAGGTGGGGTTTGGGGCCTGTGTAGGTGCGGAAGAGGGATTGGAGGGCGTGGGTGGTGTCATGGACATAGGTGGGGAATTCCGGGACCAAGGGGGAGAAAATGGAGTCCAGATAGTTGGAGATGAGTTCGGTGGGGCAGGAACAGGGCTGAGACAATGGGTCGACCAGGGCAGGTGGGTTTGTGGATTTTGGGAAGGAGATAGAAGCGGGCGGTTTGGGGTTGGGAAACAATGAGGTTGGAGGCTGTGGGTGGGAGGTCACCTGAAGTGATGAGGTTGTGAATGGTTTGGGAGATGATGGTTTAGTGCTCAGGGTTGGGATCATGATCCAGGGGGTGGTAGGAGGAGGTGTCGGAGAATTGGTGTCTGGCCTCAGTGATGTAGAGGTCAGTGTGCCATACTACAAAAGCGCCTCCTTTGTTTGTGGGTTTGGTGGTGAGGTTGGTGTTGGAGCGGAGGGAGTAGAGGGCTGCCCGTTCTGTGGGGGAGAGGTTGGAGTGGGTGAGAGGGGTGGAGAGGTTGAGGCGGTTGATGTCTCGACGGCAGTTGGAGATGAATAAATCGAGGGAGGGTAGGAGGCCTTGGGGTGGTGTCCAGGAGGAGGGGGTGCATTGGAGGCTGGAGAAGGGGTCTGTAGAGGGAGGGTTAGGCTCCTGGTTAAAGAAGTAAGCGCGGAGGCGGCAGAAAAACTGCTCAATGTTTAAAAGTGACCGGTATTCGTTGATGTGTGGGTGGAGGGGGGCAAAGTTGAACCCTTTACTGAGGACTGACCGTTCGTCCTCAGTAAGGGTGAGGTCTGGGGGGATGGTGAAGATTCGGCAGGGCTGGGGGTGGCTGTCTCCTCTCGAGCTGCTAGCCGTGGAGGCTGTGGGCGGAGCAATGTTGGCGCTGGCTGTGGGCGGAGTTGCGTCAGCTGGGCTTCCATTTAAAGTTTCGGACTCCAGTTCCATTTTCGGCTCGTATGTTTCTGGAAGTGAATAAGCAGACTGGTTGAGAGTCCAAGAGTTTGGATGTGTTCGGTTTAAAGGTTAACTGACCCACGAAGAGTGATAGAAACTGTTCCTGGAGTGATACAATTATATTACCTGGAGATCTATTCGACATGCTGTTGAAGGCTTCGTTGGGCACAAGCTACTTGACTTGTACAAGTAATTCTCTAATAATGTGCCGTATAAAAGTTCTCATTTGGCTTTTGTGGGTAAGAGCTGCTTTGAACTGACCTTTGACATCAAAGTCAGTGACACCAGCAGCTTGTACTTTGGTGATAAATAGCTGAAGGTTCACTATCGGGCGCCAGTCCAGATGGTCCAGTCCTGAGACAGCTGCTCCTTAATCCATTTAAACTCAATATCAAAATCAATACTCTCATTTGCAGACTGAGTGATTAAAATTCCTGATCTGTGCTGTGCATGTCTCCTATGAATTGGATAGTGTCAGTATGGCTTATGAAAACTCCAGTGCTAGTGTAAGATTTTCCTTGTTCAATTAATTGGGCTCCTACTGTTCAGGGGTTGACCCAGTGATTTGTTGTTAAGAGCAGGTCTTGAATGACAAAACTGTAGAAAATGATCTGGCTGAACATTCAATTCAGTGCCCCGTTCCCCACATTCTCTCCCATACCCTTTGATATTTTTAACTTGAAGAACTATATCTAACTCCTTCTTGAAAACATTCAATATTTTGACCTCAACTACTTCCTGTGGCAGAGAATTCCACAAACTCACCACTCTCAAGGTGAAGACATTTCAGCTCTAAAGGATCTACTCTGTACCCTTAGACTGCACCCCCGACTCTGGACTTCTTGCTCATCGGGAACATCCTTTCTTTATTTTCCTGCCTCATTACGTCATGCATGCAGACTCTTAAGATATTGGTATCACTTATAATTTACTATATTAGGGACTGCTGCACATCTGCCCTTATTTCATCACAGCAGCACATTGTTGAATACCTCATTTCAGCTTTTGAACTACATTTTCTCTTAAAATTATCAATTGGCATTTGCAACTGTCATTTGTGGCATGGTGGCTCAGTAAATGGCACTGCTGCCTTCCAGTGCCAGGGACCCAGGTTCAGTTCCACCCTCGGACAACTGTCTGTGTGGAGTTTGCACATTCTCCCTGTGTCTGCATGGGTTTCCTCCAGTTGCAGTTTCCTCCCACAGTGCAAAGATGTGCAGGCTAGGTGGGTTGGCCATGCCAAATTGCCTGTAGTGTTCAGGGATGTTTAGGTTGGGTGGGTTAGACATGTGGAAATGCAGGGGTAGGGGAATGAGTTAGGGTCAGATGCTCTTCAGTGAGGCCTTGTTGGCCAAATGGCCTGTTTCCACACTGTAGGAATTGTTTGAAACACAATGGGCTTAAGGAATGCTCTGAGCAATGTGATTGCAAGCATCACTCCATTTCCTCTCATTCATCTCCCCATTTTTGCCATGTTTCAGATTTACACATAATTGCAATCACCTTTCCAATCATTTCTTCAGGTCATCCGTAATTCCTGGGTGACAGAAAACCGATGAGAACAAAACATTGAATGTTTTCAAGAAGTTAGATACAGCTCTTGGGGCTAAAGTAATCAAAGGGTATGGGGGAGAAAGCAGGAATGGGGACTGAGTTAGATGATCAGCCGTGATCATATTGAATGGTGGAGCAGACTTGAAGAGTTGAATAGCCCACTCCTGCGCCTAGCTTCCATGTTTTGATGTAACGTTTGTTTACTTCTTTGACTGTTGCAGTATAATGTGATTCAGCTTCCTCACATGAGGAAGCTTGACTCTAGTCAGGGGTTAGAAATTCTGCAGCAAAGTAACAATTTCCTGACTCCCCAAAGCTTGTCCACAATCGACATGGCATATGTCAGGAGTGTGATGGAATACTCCCCACTTGCCTGGTTAGATGCAGCTCCAACACTCGAGAAGCTCAATACCATCCACGTCAAAGCTACCTGCTTAATTGGCACCACATCCACCATCTTAAACATTCACATTATTCACCAAACATTCACAATGTTCACCACTGATATACAGCAGCAGAAACAGGTTCCAACAACAAGGTGTACTTCAGCAACTCACCACGGTTCCTCCGATAGCACCTTTCAAACCCAAAACCTTTATCTTTTAAAAACTTCAACAGATACTTGGAAATGCTGCTGCCAGCGAGTACCCATCTAAGCCACTCACCATCCTGATGTGAATCATTGAACCCCTACAATGTGGAAGCAGGCCATTCCGCCCAATGAGTCACACCAACCCTCCGAAGATGTATTTCCCATGACCAATCCACCTCACCTACACATTTCTGGCCATTATGACCAATTTAGCACAACCAATCTCCCTAACCTTTGGACAATGAGAGGAACCCGGAGCACCTGGAGAAAACCCATGCACACGTGGGCAGCATGTACAAACTCCACACAGACACTGACCTGAGGGTGAAATCGAACCCGGTCTCTGGTGCAGTGGGATAGCAGTGCTACTCACTGAGTGACCATGCTGCCCTGGACTTGGAAATACATTGCCGCTGCTTCACCACTGCTGGGTCAAAATCACGTGGTTCCCTCTCCAACAGCATTACTAAAGTGCATTTTGGATTTACCTACAGCACATGGACTGCAGCAGTTCAACAAGGCAGCTCACCGTCACCTTCTCAAGGGCAATGAGGGACAGGCTGTAAATGCAGGTCCAGCCAGAGATGCTCATGACCTGTCAATAGATAATTCAATGATGGTAGCACCATTGAATCTCAAGGGAAGTTAGTTAGATTCTCTCTTATTAAAACTGACCATATCTTGGCACCTGCGTGGTCTAAATGTTACATTAGTCAAGCCGAGATGTTGTCTCAGAGTCTCATATATATTTTAACACTGAAAACTGGAAGAATTGTAGTGTTGGACAGTCTCTGAGGTACAGAGAGTTTACCATGTGACGTATTGCAAATCAAAGCTCTGAAGTGGAACAGTGTTGTGCATTGACCGAAACATCGACCGAGAAACAGAACAGAAAATAACAGCTGAAAATAAAAACAATAAACAGTCTGAAATATTTGACTAGTCCACCCACACCTCCAGCGAGAAGCCTACAATTGGTCTCACAGCACACTCATTTACACAATAGAAGGCTGTGGAATGGACATGCACTCGGAGGCAAACCTTTCATCTACTAGTGTCAAGTGAATCCATACGGTTTTCAATCCAATCAGCCACAGCCTTATTGAATGGTTGAAATGCTCAAGGGGTTGAATGGCTGACACTTACTTCCAATCTGTTTGTTTATATGTTCAGCGCAAGACTCAGAGGTGGGGAGTGAATTCAAAGTTAGTGCTTCACCATTGATCCGTTGCTAGAATTAATGCCACTGTCTGTTTCAACAAAATGAGTAATGTTTAATGGATCAGTTGTCCTCTGGCTCATTCTTCCTCTCCTCCTCCTCACTTTGCGTACAGGGAAATTGAGAGAAAAAGAGCTTTCTAACTCTCTGCCAAGTGCAGACCAGTTGCTAACAGACTGTCACAGTTTCAGTCTTGGCTCAGTGATACAAATTTTCTAATCACTCGGCTGGCTTAGTGGTTAGCACTACTGCCTCACTGCATCACGGGCCCGGGCTCAAGTCCACCCTTGGCAACTGTCTGTGTGGAATTTGCACATTTTCCATGTGCCTGCATGGGTTTTCTCTTGGTGCTTTGGTTTCCTCCAAAGATGTGCAGGTTAGGTGAACTGGCCATGCTAAATTGCACATAGTGTCCAGGGTTGGGTGGGATGCTCTTCAGAGGGTTGGGGTGGAATTCATAGACTAAATGACCTGCTTCCACAGGCATTCTATGATTCTGAACCCATTCAGTGATGTTATTGCACTCCTCTAGAGCAGGTGTGACTTGAACAGGGGCCTCCTGGTCCAGGGTAGCGACACCACCACTGCACCCCAAGAAGTTCCTGCATGGCTCAGTGTTTGCTGCTATCACCCCTGAGTTTGATGACTGTGGATTTAATTGTCACTGCAAAGACCTGAAGTATGTAATCTGAACATCAGAACATGTTCTGTGGGAGGTGCCGACTTATAAATGGCCACAAAAGATTCTGCAGAACTATTAGAATGTGAGCAAAGAAGTTCTCCCTGATTCTCTCCTGGCCAACACTTATCTCTCAAACACATATCTAAACAAAAACAGAGATAATCTCAACATTGTTTTGCTGCCCTTCCTCCCACTATCACTTCCTGAGGGAAAATAAATGCCTGATAACACTGTTCATATCTGTTATACTCAATCATTCTTTTGTATCAGAGACCCACGTGCTTTTCCACACAATAGTTGATGTCACATAAACTACTTCGTGTAACTGTCACATGCTTTTGAACCATGAGAGATGCGTTAGCGAAGGAAGAAACTTTTTCTTCCTCATTCTGCACTTGCTGAAGGCTGGTGAATTTTGCACATGTCCTTCAGCTACAGCTGTGGAACACATTTGTTTCATTTGGTGGAATTACTTTGAAGGCTGATACCATGTCTCCCCACAGTCTTTTCTCCAGCTAAGCTGTGTTTAATCACTTGATCTATTTTTCATAAGACAGGCCCCTCAGGCCTGGCCACATTTCTCTCAAACTTTTAAATTATTTTTGATGTAATATGATGATAACTTGTTCTGCAGACTCCAGAAATCAGGACCCCATTGATTAAAACCAACAAACCTTTTACTTTCACTTTTGTTGTACACACTGTTTATCAGAAAGTTTGATACCTTCACTCTGACTTTTTATTTGTTCACAGGCCGAGCCAGCATTTATCACTCATCCTGAATTGCCTGGAGGCAAGTTAACAATGACAATATTGATGCGTGTCTGGAGTCACGTGTCGTCCAGTCCAGGTAAGGAAGGCAGATTTCCTTCCCTAAAGGACGTCAGTGGGTTTTTATAACAGTCAAATGACCAACACTGGTTATCACTGGTCCAGATTTTTATACAAATTGTTTATCGAGTTCAAATTTCACCATCTGCCATGATGGGCTTCAAACCCATGTTCCCTGAATACTAATGCAGGGGTCTGCATTGTGATCCCAATGGGAATGTGACTGCCTTCCTTGTGGCTGCTGAAGGTAAATTTCAGGCTGAAAAACTTATTATCACTCACAGGTAATTACGGATGGGCATTAAGGAGTCAACGTCTTAGACTAAGGAGTCCATAATTCAGGAATGAAATGAGGAGATAGTTCTTCACTTGCAGTTCTGTAAATCTTTGTAATTCTTGACTGCAGAGAGTCATGAATAATTAGTCATTGAGTATTTTGAGGGTAAAGTCACCATAGTTCTACTGAACCAGAAAGTTGCTGTCTCATTGGGTAGAGATGACTGTTGATGGTTTAACATGAGGGACAGTCCACCTCAGGCGAGGGCACAGGTTAACGAAGGGAGCCTTTCCCCTTCATGAAAGCCTCAGCTGGTGTGGGAATTGAACCCGTGCTTTTGGTATCACTCTGCATTACAACACCAGTTGTCCAGACAATTGGGCTAACCAACCTTCAACATTTTGAAGAATTTGTGGAGGATTAAGGGATAGAAACATAGAAATAGGTGCAGGAATAGCCCACTTGGTCCACTGAGCTTGCTCTGCCATTCAATATAATCATGATTGGTTCTCTGTCTCAATACTGTACTTCTGCTCTCTCCTTTTTGTGTTTAGAAACCTATCTTTTTCTTTCTTAAATATATTGTGACGTCCTGCATTGTCTTTTGTGGTGGAAAACTCCACAGGGCTGTCGTTCCCTGAGAGAAGACATTTCTCTCCATGTCAGCCTAACTGGTCTCCCTGTATCCTGACATGGTTCAGGGTTTCCAATCAGAGAGACATCATCACTCCACTCTGACTGTGCAGCCTGTCAAAGATCCTCTCGCGTTCTTTAAAACCCCAGTAAATAAAGTCTAGCTGACCGTCACCCAACAAACTTGCCATCCCAGGAATCATTTTGATGGACCTCTGCTGCTCTCTCTCCCGAGCACACTAACATTTATTTGGGTAAGAAGGCCAAAACTGCACACAACACACCAAGGTGGTCTGAACAAGGCACCCTACAATTGCAGTTAGAACTTCTTGATTCTGACATCAAACATTCCCGCAATGAAAACCAACAAGCCACTTATGTCCTAAGTGTTTGCTCTATCTGTATATTTTCAGTGGTTTGTGTACAAGGGCAATCACAACTATTTGCATATCAACAATTCCCAACCTTTTACTATTTAGATCATGTTTCTATTTTCCACCTGAATTGGACAACGACAACATCACATTTACCATCTGTATCTGCTGCATGTGTGCCCACTCACTCAACTTCTCTAAATTGCCTTGAAGCTGCTTTACTTCTTCCTCTGAATTCACAATTCCTGCCAGTTCTGTGCTGTGAGAAAATCTGAAAATTACATTTTGTTCCCTCATTCAAATTATTGATAATAAATTGCGAATAGCTGGAGCCTAAGCACTGATCTTTGCATTTGTCCATTAGTCACTGCCTTCCTCTCTGAATAATTATTTTGACTCCTTTTATCCCTACTGTCTATTTTCTTCCGGCTAAGCAATTCTCAATCTATGCAAGTATGGTATTTTCAATCTCCTGTGCTTTAATCTTGCACCCAATACCTTATGAGGGACTTTGTCAAAAGTTTTCTGAAAATCCAAATTACACCACATCCACCATTTCTCCCTTGTTTACTTTACATCCTCAAAACTCCAGTAGATTTGTCAAACATTATATCCCTTATACAAATCCACATTACCTTTGTCTAGTCCTGTTGATGTTTTCTAAGTGTCTTACTATCACATTCCTGACAATAAACTCTAGCATTTCCCAGCTGCTGTTGTTAGACCAGGATATTTAATGAATGCAATATGTGTGGAGTTAAGTGAAAAAAATCAGTCAAGATCTATTCAAATAGCAAAGCAGGAACTAGTGAAATAATGACCCCTTCCTGCTAACCATTCTTATGAATGTAGTCTGATTAAGCGTGAACATAGCAGACTAATCGCGATTTGAACATCAACTGATCAAGCAAGCTTCACGCATATCCTGGTTAACCATTCATTTTCTCCACTACCATCTGTTCTGAGGAAGGGTCATCAGACCCGAAGTTTAACGTTGATTTTTCCTTCACAGATGATGCCAGATCTGCTGAGCTTCTCCAGCAACTTCTGTTTTTGTTCTTTTCCTCCACCGCTCTCACCAACCGTTCTCCACCACTCCCTCAGCCGCTGGCCAGTCCTTTTCCATTCTCTACCATCTACCCCTGTAACTGTGCCATCCTTGGGAGAGGTATATTAAAATGGGAAGAAGAAATGCGAAAGAAAATGGCCAATTTAATGAAAAATATTTAAGTTGTTAATTAGGTTAAAAGGAGATAACAGAAATAAAATGCATTGTACGGAAAATTAAATAAGTGAAAAAAACTTTAAAAAAAGCCATAGAACCATGTGGGGCTTTAGAGGTTTAGCTTTTAGAAAACATCTAAATGCTTGCAAAATAGATGGAATTGAACTGCAACTGTTTATAAAAGAGACAGTTTTTAACAAGATTTGATTTGATTTATTTATTATTGTTTCATGTACCTGGGTACTGTGAAATGTTTTATTTTGTTTGCAGTACAGGCTGATCATACCATACAAAGTGCGTAAAGGTAATGGAACAGAATGAGAAATACAATGTTACTGCTGCAAAGAAGGTGCATAAAGAGTGAGATCAACATTAAATTTGATCTGAGAGGTTCATTCAGGAGTCTAATAACATCAGGGAAGAAGTTGTTTCTGAATCAGTGGAAGAGGAAATGAAAACCTGTTTAAACTGTCACAAAGACACATTAAAAGTTTTAAAGCCAACTCCCATGCAATAACATAGCAACCATCCTTGGACACAAAGGAGTCAAGTTTATCACTATCTGTCCTACATTGAGACACTCTGTAAAGTGATGATATTGGAAGGTGAGAATAGTATTCTTTAAATCTTGTTTGTTTGAGCACCCATTTGGTTTTTGAGATGATATCGAACATTGTATTTCAGTTTAAATTAGATCATGTGATAACCATCTTTGATATTTAATAACAGAATTTTTATCCCTACAATGTATTTATAAATTATTCATTGTATTCAATACTAATCAATTGTATGAATACAATAAATATTCATAAGCTCCTAAAGGAAAGATCTAGCCCTGCATTTATATTATCTCAAGCAGGTGCACAGTTCGTTGAATGTAAGGTCTTGGGTAGACAGAGGATGGAAGAAGGCGTTTTGTACGCTTGCCTTCATGAGTCAAAACATTCATTATAGGAGTTGGGATGTCAAGTTGCAGCTGTACAGGGCATGTAGTGAGGAATGCTGAGTACAATTCTGGTCACCCATCATTAGGAAGAATGTTGTAATACCTGATAAGGTACAGAAAAGATTTAGAAGCATGTTCTTGGCACTGGAGGGTTTGCATTAGAGGGAGGGGTTGAAGAGGCTGGGGCTATTTTCCCTGGAGCATTGGAGGCTGAGAGTTGACCTTGTAGATGTTAAGATTATGAGGGGCATGGATAGGATGAATAGCCGAGGTATTTTTCCTAGGCTAGGGGAGCCCAAACTAGAGGGCTTAGTTTTACAGTGAGAATGGAAAGATTTAAAAAGGACCCGAGAGGTAACTTTTTCATGTAGAGGCTGGTATGTATATGGAATGAACAATTATAGGAAGTGGTAGAGGCGGGTACAACTACAACATTGAAAAAGGCATCTGGAAGGGTATAAGAGCAGGAAGGGTTGAGGAGGATATGGGTCAAATTCTGACAAATAGGACTAGGTCAAATTGGGGTAGTTTTCACTGGAGTTGTTGGAGGCTCTGGGTGCAATCTGATGGAAGTACATAAAATTATGGGTGGCATGGACACAGTGCATAGTCTTTTTCACAGGGGGCCGAGGTTTACGGGGAGAAGCTGAAAGTTGAAGGAAATGTGCAAGGCAAGTTAATATGCTGATGGTGGTGTTAGGTGCCTGGAATGCACAGCCAGGGGATGTGGTGCAAATGATACCTATTCCTGTGTTGTACTGTTCCACGTTCTATACTCAACGCCCTTCCTTTGTTTTGGGCACCTGACACAGTCTGTAGATAGACCAACACGAGGAGAGGCCACTTTGGATTTGGTGCTTGACAATGAACCGGGCCAAGTGTTAGACCTGTTGGAAGGAGAGCATTTTGGCAGTAGTGATCATAACTCTGTTACTTTTACAACAGTCACTGAAAACGATAAGTACCATCAGCAGGGTAAGGTTTATAATTGGGGGGAAGGATAATTACAATTCTGTTTGGCAAGAACTGGGTAACATAAAATGGGAACAGATGCTGTCAGGGAAGACCACTATTGAAATGTGGATAATAAAATGTGAGGCTGGATGAACACAGCAGGCCAAGCAGCATCTCAGGAGCACAAAAGCTGACGTTTCGGGCCTAGACCCTTCATCAGAGAGGGGGATGGGGTGAGGGTTCTGGAATAAATAGGGAGAGAGGGGGAGGCGGACCGAAGATGGAGAGTAAAGAAGATAGGTGGAGAGGGTATAGGTGGGGAGGTAGGGAGGGGATAGGTCAGTCCAGGGAAGACGTCTCTCCCTATTTATTCCAGACGTCTTCCCTGGACTGACCTATCTCTTCCCTACCTCCCCACCTATACCCTCTCCACCTATCTTCTTTTCTCTCCATCTTCGGTCCGCCTCCCCCCTCTCCCTATTTATTCCAGAACCCTCACCCTATCCCCCTCTCTGATGAAGGGTCTAGGCCCAAAACATCAGCTTTTGTGCTCCTGAGATGCTGCTTGGCCTGCTGTGTTCATCCAGCCTCGCATTTTATTATCATGCCTTCTTAACAGCCCTGTCAACCTGGGTGGCAACTTTCAAGGATCTGTGTACATGGACATCAAGATCTCTCTGCTCATCTACACTGCTAAGAATCCTACCATTCGCCCTGTACTTTTCCTTCTGGTTACTCCTACCAAAGTGCACCACCTCACACTTGTCTGCATTAAACTCCATTTGCCACCTCTCACCCCAGCTCTGCAGCTTATCTATGTCTCTCTGCAACCTACAGCATCCTTCGTCACTATCCACAACTCCACCGACTTTAGTGTCGTCTGCAAATTTACTAACCCATCCTTGTACGCCCTCAACCAGGTCATTTATAAAAATGACAAATAGCAGTGGACCCAACACCGACCCTTGCGGTACACCACTAGTAACTGGTGTCCAGGATGAACATTTCCCATCAACCACCACCCTCCGTCTTCTTTCAGCAAGCCAATTACCGATCCAAACTGCTGTATCTCCCACAATTCCATTCCTCCGCATTTTGTACAGTAGCCTATTGTGGGGAATCTTATCGAACGCCTTGCTGATACCCATATACACCACGTCAACCGGTTTACTCTCATCTACCTGTTTGGTCACCTTCTCAAAGAACTCAATAAGGTTTGTGAGGCACGACCTTCCCTTCACAAAACCATGCTGACTATCCCTAATCAATTTATTCTTTTCTAGATGATTATAAATCCTATCCCTTATAACCTTTTCCAACACTTTACCAACAATTGAGGTAAGACTCACTGGTCTATAATTACCAGGGTTGTCTCTACTCCCCTTCTTGAACAGCGGAACCACATTTGCTATCCTCCAGACAGCTGGCACTATTCCAGTAGACAATGACGAGTTAAAGATCAATGCCAAAGGCTCGGCAATCTCCTTCCTGGCTTCCCAGAGGATCCGAGGATAAATCCCATCCGGCCCAGGGGACTTATCTATCTTCACCCTCTGTAGGATTTCTTATACCTCTTCCTTGTGAACCTCAATCCCACGTAGTCTAGTAGCCTGTATCTCAGTATTGTCCTCGACAATATTGTCATTTTCTAGATTGAATACTGTTGAAAAATATTCATTTAGTGCTTCCCCTATCTCATCTGACTCCACACACAACTTACCACTGCTATCCTTGATTGGCCCTAATCTTACATTTGTCATTCTTTTATTCCTTAAATACCTATAGAAAGCCTTAGGGTTTACCCTGATCCTATTCGCCAACAACTTCTCATGTCTCCTCCCGGCTCTTCTAATCTCTCTCTTTAGGTATTTCCTGGCTACCTCGTAGCGCTCAAGTGCCCTAACTGAGCCTTCACATCTCATGCGAACATAAGCCTTCTTCTTCCTCTTGACCAGAGATTCCACCTCCTTCGTAAACCACGGCTCCCGCACTCTACAGCTTCCTCCCTGCCTGACAGGTACATACTTATCTAGGACACACAGGAGCTTTTCCTTGAATAAGCTCCACATTTCTAATGTGCCCATCCCTGCAGTTTCCTTCCCCATCCTATGCTCCCTAAATCTTGCCTAATCTCATCGTAATTACTTTTCCCCCAGCTATAACTGTTGCCCAGTGGTATACACCTATCCCTTTCCATCACTAAAGTTAACAGAACAGAATTATAGAGATAAGAGATAATGGGAACTGCAGATGCTGGAGAATCCAAGATAATAAAATGTGAGACTGGATGAACACAGCAGGCCAAGCAGCATCTATGATCGCTATCACCAAAGTGCTCGCCTACTTCCAAATCTAACACCTGGCCAGGCTCATTACCCAGTACCAAACCTAATGTGGCTTCGCCCCTTGTTGGCCGATCTACAAACTGTGTCAGGAAGCCCTCCTGCACACACTGGACAAAAACTGACCCATCTCTCGTACTCGAACTATAGTGTTCCCAGTCAATATTTGGAAAGTTGAAGTCTCCCGTGACAACTACCCTGTCTCTATCACTCCTATCGAGAATCATCTTTGCTATCCTTTCCTCTACATCTCTGGAACTATTCGGAGGCCTATAGAAAACTCCCAACAAGGTGACCTCTCCTTTCCTGTTTCTAACCTCAGCCCATACTACCTCAGTTGATGAGTCCCCAATCATCCTTTCTGCAACTGTAATACTGTCCTTGACCAACAATGCCACACCTCCGCTCCTTTTACCATCTTCCCTGTTCTTACTAAAACATCTAAATCCCGGAACCTGCAACAACCATTCCTGTCCCTGCTCTATCCATGTCTCCGAAATGGCCACAACATCGAAGTCCCAGGTACTAACCCATGCTGCAAGTTCACTCACCTTATTCCGGACGCTCCTGGCATTGAAGTAGACACACTTCAAACCAACTTCTTGCTTGCCAGTGCCATCTTGCTTCCCTGAAACTTTATTTCGGACCACCCTACTCTCAACCTTTTCTATACTTGAACTACAATTTTGGTGCCCATCCCCCTGCTGAATTACTTTAAACCCACCCGAATAGCCTTAGCAAATTTCCCCCCCAGGATATCGGTACGCCTCTGGTTCAGGTGAAGACCATCTTGCTTGTAGAGGTCCCACCTACCCCAGAAAGAGTCCCAATTATTCAAGCATGCAAAACCCTCCCGCCTGCACCATCCCTGTAGCCACGTGTTCAACTCCTCTCTCTCACTATTCCTCGCCTCACTAGCACGTGGCACAGGCAACAAACCAGAGACAACAACTCTGTTCGTCTTAGCTCTCAGCTTCCATCCTAGTTCCCTGAATTTCTGCCTTAAATCCCCATCTCTCTTCCTACCTATGTCGTTGGTGCCAATGTGGACCACGACTTGGGGCTGCTTCCCCTCCCCCTTAAGGATCCCAAAAACATGATCAGAGACATCACGCACCCTGGCACCTGGGAGGCAACACACCAACCGTGAGTCTCTCTCGTTCCCACAGAACCTCCTATCTGTCCCCCTAACTATGGAGTCCCCAATGACTAATGCTCTGCTCCTCTTCCCCCTTCCCTTCTGAGCAGCAGGGACAGACTCTGTGCCAGAGACCTGTGCCCCACTGCTTTCCCCTGGTAAGTCCCCCCCCCCAACAGAATCCAAAACGGTATACTTATTATTGGGGGTGATGGCCACAGGGGATCCCTGCACTGCCTGCCGGTTCCCTTTCGGTCCCCTGACCGTAACCCATCTGCCTTTTTTCTATACTTGAGGAGTGACTACCTCCCTGTAACTCCTCTCAATAACCCCCTCTGCCTGCCGAATGATCCGAAGTTCATCCAGCTCCAGCGCCAGTTCCCTAACGCGGTTTTCAAGGAGCTGGAGTTGGGTGCACTTCCCACAGATGTAGTCAGCATGGACTTAGGAGAGCTAGAAGGGGGCATGAAAAAACCTTGGCAGATAGGATCAAGGAAAACTCCAAGGCTTTTACACATACGTGAGGAATAAGAAATTTACAAGAGAAAGGGTAGGGCTGATCAAGGATTGTAAAGGAATTTTGTGCACAGAGCCTAAAGAGGTAGGAGAGGTCCTTAATGATTACTTTTCTTCAGTATTCACATCTGAGAGGGACCTAGTTGTAGAGGAGGACAGTGTGAAAGAGGCTGGCTGGTTAGAGGAGGTCGATGTTAGTAAGGAAGATGTGCTAGGAATTTTGAGGAACTTGAAGATAGAAAAGTTCCCCGGGCCTGATGGGATTTATCCAAGGGTTGTATGGGAAGTGAAGGAAGAGATTGCAGGGCCTTTGGCGATGATCTTTTCGTCCTCTCTGTCCATGGGTATAGTGCCAAAGATTGGAGAGAAGCAAACGTTATTCCCCTGTTCAAAAAAGGGAATAGGGACAACCCCGGAAATTACAGGTCAGCTAGTCTTACGTCAGTGGTGGGCAAATTATTGGAAAGGGCTCTGAGAGACAGGATTTATGATCACTTGGAAAGGCATAGTTTAATTCGTGATAGTCAGCATGGATTTGCGAGGGGTAGATCATGCCTCACAAACCTTATTGAGTTCTTTGAAGAGGTAATCAAACACATGGATGAAGGTGGAGCAGTGAATGTCTTATACATGGATTTAAGTAAGGTGTTTGATAAGGTTCCCCATGGTGGGCTCATGCAGACATATGGGTTAGGGGGAAATGTGGCAGATTGGATTTAGAACTGGCTGACCGTTAGAAGACAAAGGGTGGTAGTGGATGGAAAATATTTAATATTGTGTTACCACAATGATCTGTCCTGGGTCCTCTCCTATTTATGATTTTTGTACATGATTTGGATGAAGGAGTGGAAGGGTGGATTTGCATGTTCACAGATGAAACGAAGGTGGGTTCGTTGTGGACAGTGTGGAGGGCTGTTCTAGATTACAAAGGGACATTGATAGGATGCAGAGCTGGTCTGAGAAGTGGCAGATGGAGTTTAATCCTGAAAAGTGTGAGGCCGATTTATTTTGGAAGGACAAACTTGAAAGCAGAATACAGGGTTAACGGAAAGATTCTTGGCAGTGTGGAGGAGCAGAGGGATCTCGGGGTTCATGTCCACAGTTCCCTGAAAGCTGCCACCCAGGTGGATAGAGTTATTAAGAAGGTGTATGGTGTGGAAGCTTTCATTAATAGTAGGATTGAGTTCAAGAGCCGTGAAGTTATGCTGCAGCTGAACAAAACCCTGGTTCGGCCACATCTGGAGTATTGTGTCCAGTTCTGGTTGCCTCATTACAGGAAAGATGTGGAAGCGTTGGAAAAGGTGCAGAGGAGATTTACCAGGATGTTGCCTGGAATGGAGTGAAGGTCTTTCGAGGAAAGGTTGAGAGAGCTAGGCTTAACTCTTTAGAACGACAAAGGATGAGAGGTGACTTGATAGAGGTGTACCAACTAATCAGAGGTATAGATAGAGTGGACAGCCATCACATGGATGAAGGTGGAGCAGTGAATGTCTTATACATGGATTTAAGTAAGGTGTTTGATAAGGTTCCCCATGGTGGGCTCATGCAGACATATGGGTTAGGGGGAAATGTGGCAGATTGGATTTAGAACTGGCTGACCGTTAGAAGACAAAGGGTCTTTCTGAGGGTGAAGGTAGCTATTAGGAGGGGATATAGTGTTAAAGTGAGTGCAGGTCGGTATAGGGGAGACATCAGAGGTAGGTTCTTTCCCTTGAGACTGGTCAGGGCATGGAATGCATTGTCAGAGAGAGTCGTGGCATCGGCCTCATGCGGGGCATTTTAGCAGCTATTAGAAAGGCATATGGATAGTAGCATAAGGTAAGATAGAGGTTATATAGACCTTAGGATTAGCGTAAAAGTTCGGCACAACATGGTGGGCCGAAGGGTCTGTACTGTGCTGTACTGTTCTGTGTTCTATGTTCTCCCTTAAATCCTCCCAACCTGCTCTTCTTCAAGGAAAGCAACCCCAGCTTCTCCAATTTACTCACAGAACTCCCTGTGGTATCTCTAATGCTGTCATAACTTGCTAACTTGAGATGTTTAGAACTGGACACAATTCTCCAGTTCAGACTGATACAACACTTATTTGCTGTTGTACTCAGTATCTGGACTGGTAAACTTCAGGATCTTGTGTGCCTAATTAACTACTTTCTGAGCCTCACCTGCTGACTTCAATGATTTATGGGCACGTGTCATGTCCCAGTGATCCTGCACCAATGAAGAACTGTCTCCTTTGATTTACATCATGTCCCCTTAATCTTCCTTATGAAGTGAATTGCTTCGCAGTTGCTGCATTTCAGCTGGGGAAGGTGAGCTGGAGGGAGGATGCACAGATGGCTCAGTGTGATTTGGACATGCTGAGTGAATGGGCACATGCATAACGGATGAAATATAATGCAGATAAATGTGAGCTTATCCACCATTGTGGCACATACAGGAAAGTACCTCAGTACCTGAATGGTGACAGACTGGGACAGGGAGAGGTGCAAGTGACCTGGGTGTTTTCATATCCCAGTTGCTGAACGTAAGCAAAAAGCAAAAGAACTACAGAGGCTGGAAATCAGGAACAAAAATAGAAATTGCTGGAAAAGCTCAGAATGTCTGGCAGAAGAAGTGGAGAGAAATCAGAATTAATGTTTCAGGTCCAGGGACCCTTCAGGAGGTTCGCTGGGCCTGGGAAGTTAAGCCTGATTTTTCTCCACAGATGCTGCAAGTAAGTATGCATGTGTAGCAGTTAGTGAAGAAGACAAAGAGTATGTTGACTTTCAGAGCGAGAGGACCTGAGTAAAATTTTGGCCAGTGCTTCATCTCACAAGGAAATGGTAGTACTAGAAAGTTGGGGGAGCAGGGGTGTGATGAAAGGAAAGGTAAAGCTCCAAGTAGTGTAACGGCCAATGGGGAGAAAAAGCAACAAGTTAACATCTGTGAGCTTGGATTCGTCTGCATGGACAAGTGTGAAAAAAGTGAAAAGAAAAAGAACTCAAGAGAGGTTATTAAGGTCTCCAGAACATAAAGTAGAACAGAATGTTTGGAAAGGGTTCGAAATCAAACTTCAAGCACACTCGATAAAGAGATGACAATCAGAAGAGGGATGGTTAGTACAGGACTGAAGATGTTGCATCTGACTGCATGCAGTATATGAAATAAGATAAATGAGCTGTGGCGCAGATCGAAATTGGTAGGTATGATGTTGGGGGTGGGGGTTTTCATGGAAATGTAGCGGCAAGGGGATCAGGATTAGAAGTTAAATATCCCCAAGGATCTGTATCCTACCAAAAAGACAGGCAGGTGGACAAAGGGGGTGGGGTTGCCTTATAAATAACAAATGACATTAAATCAATAGCAAGAAACAATGCAGGGTCAGATGCTATAGAATCTGTATGGGTAGAGTTGAGGAACTGCAAAGTTAAAAACATAATGGGAGTTATGTACAGGCCTCCAAACAGTGGTCAGGAGCTGAGGCACAAGATATACCAGGAGATAGAAAAGGTGAAAAAGAAAGACAAGGTTACAGTGATCATGGAGGATTTCAATGTACAGATGGACTGCGAAAATCAGGTTTGTAGTAGATCGCAGAAAGGGAATTTGTGGAATGTTTCTGAGATGGCTTTTTGGAGCAGTTTTTGGTGGATCCCACTAGACACCAGGCAGTTCTGGATTTAATGTTTTTGCAATGAGGTAGGCTTGAAAAGGGAGCTTAAGGTGAAGGAGCCCTTAGAAGGCAGTGACCGTAATATGACAGGGTTTATTCTGCATTTTGACAGTGAGAAGTTGGAATCAAAAGTAGGGGTATTACAGTTGAATAAAGGGGCATGAAGGAAGAGCTGACCAGAATTGACTGGGAGAGGCGCCTACCAGGAAAGACATTGGAACAACAATGGCAGGAACAACAATTTCTGGGAGTAACCTAGGAGACAAATAATGCAGGAGATACAGCAAAAAAAATCCCTTGGAGAAAAAAGCTTACTAGAGGGAGGACAAGATACCATGGTTGACGAGGGAAGTCAGGGACAGTATAAATGCAGAAAAGAAAGCATATAATGTAGCGAAGGGCAGTGGGAAGCCAGGGAATTGGGAAGACTACAAAGACCAACAGAGGACAACTAAAATCGAAATAAGGAGGGAGAAGATTAAATGTGAGGGTAAGCTAGCCAGTATGTAAAAGAAGATTGCGAGAATATTTTTAGATATATAATGGGCAAAAGAGAGGCAAAAGCGGACATTAGAACACTGGAAAATGACTCTGAAGAAGTAGTAATGGGAAACAAAGAAATGGCAGAGAAGCTGAACAAGTACTTTGCCTCAATCTTCACGGTGGAAAACATGAGTAACATCCCAAAAATTCAAGGGAGTCAGGGTACAGAGGTGAGTATGGTTGCCATCGCTAAGGATAAGGTGCTAGAAACACTGAAAGGTCTGAAGGTATATCGATCACCTGGAGCAGATGGGCTACATCTCAAGGCTCTGAACGAGATAGTTGAAGAGATAGTGGAGGTGTTAGTAGTGATCTTTCAGGAATCACTAGAGTCAGGGAAGGTCCCAGAGGACTGGAAAATCACTAATGTAACACCCTGTATAACAAGGGAGTAAGGCAAAAAATGGGGAATTACAGGCTGATTAGTCTAACCACGGGCGTGGGTAAAATTTTGGAGTCCACTGTGAAGGATAGGGTTTCTGAATACGTGGAAGTGTATTGTAAAATAGGGAAAAGTCAGCATAGTCTCACCAAAGGGAGGTCATGCCTGACAAATCTATTAAAATTCTTTGAGGAAGCAATAAGCAGATTAGATCAAGGAGAGTCAAGGGATGTTATATATCTGGACTTCCAAAGCACTTTGATAAAGTACCACATAGGACAAGGTAACAGCCAAATGTGTTAGAGAGGCAAGGTGCTAGCATGGATAGAAGATTGGCTGTCTGGCAAAGAGCAGAGAGTGGGGTTAAAATGGTCCTTCTCAGGATGGCAGCTGGTGAATAGAGGTGTTCCACAAGGGTCAGTGTTGGGACCTCAGCTTTTCACTTTATACATCAATGATCCAGGTGAAGAAACTGAGGGCATTCTGGCTAGGTTTGCAGATGATACAAAGATACGTGGAGGGACCGGCAGTATTAAGGAGTCGGGGAGGTTGCAGAAGGATTTCGATAGTTTAGGAAAGTCGGCGAAGAAGTGGCAGATGGAATACAATGTATGAAATTGTCAGGCCATTGCACTTTGGATGGCAGAATAGAAGCATAGACTATTTTCAAAATGGGGAGAAAACTCAGAAATCTGAAGTGCAGAGGGACTTGGGAGTCTTAGCCCAGGATTTTCTGAAGGTAAACTTATAGGTTGAGTTGGTAGTTTGGAAGGCAAATACAATGTTGGCATTTTTTTCAAGGGGACTAGAATATTGAAGCAGACACGTACTTTGGAGGCTTTCTAAAGCTTGGCCAGACCACAGTTAGAATATTGTGAGCAATTTTGGGTCCCATATCTCAGGATGGCTGTACTGGCACTGGAGCAAGCCCAGAAGAGGTTGACAAAAATGATCCCATGAATGAAAGGCTTAACACATGAGGAAAGTATGATGACTCTTGGTCTTTCCTGGATAGAGTTTAGAAGATTGAACTGAACATTACAGAACACTGAATGGCCTGGGTGGAGTGGATGTTGGGAAGATGTTCCCATTGGCAAGAGAGACTCAGACCTGAAGGCACAGACTTAGAGTAAACAGAAGACTTTTTAAGATTGAAAAGAGGAGGAACTTCTTCAGCCAGAGAGTCATGAATCTATGGATTCATAGCTATAGAAGGCTATGGAAGTCAGGTCATTGCTGATATTTAAGACATAGATAAGTTTTTGATTGTAAAGGGGATCAAGAATTACGGGGGAAAGACAGGGGAATGGGACTGAGAAATTTATCAGCCGTGATTGAATGGTGGAGCAGATTTGATGGGCCAAATGGCCTAATTTATGCTCCTATGTCTTCTGGTCTAATGGCCTAATGGTCTCCCAGCCCATTTATGGACATCATGATGGGGCACGCTATTGAGAGAACTTGGGACAGTCGGGAGCTAGCTGCCTATTCATTTTGCCTGGAATGAGCCAAGCTCTGTTCACTTGATAAAATGACATGCATTTGCAAAGTGTTATGTAACCTTGAAACATTATGTCTGATGGCAGTGTAAGTCATCCGTACTAAGGTAGGCTGACATGGGATCTGTCACCTCACATCCAAAGCGTACATCTTGCTGTTGTCATGAAATCTCAGTGTCTGCTTGGGCAAGTGTGTATTGCTTGCAATCAGTAGAAAATCTACAAAGCAGTGGTTGTAAATGTATCCCAAACAGGCTCCAAGAGACTTGTTTATTTTGAGTATCAGTGCCTCAAACTGGAGTTGATACCTGATCCTCCAAGCGGGTTTGACTGCAGCTGCTCGCGTTAATGGAGCACGCACAAGTCATGTACACATTTGTTACTACATGCGTACATGGAGTTAATCTCCCCACTCACACCAAGTTGAGCAGAGGGAGCGATGACAGCTTTAACTGTCCTGTATCAGATCTGGGCACAGGATGAAGTCAATCCTGCAAGAGGATTTGCTTCAAATTTGGATCAATTCAGCTACAGTAACTTCCTGGCATCCGCACCATCAGATGTGGTGCCCCAGTGAATTTGGAGTTTTATTTTGGATTTCAATTACCAAGTTAAGTGGAAGGACCTTTGGCAATATGACATTGGAAACAAAACCATTCAGCAAATTCCACTGAAAACGAAGTTACTGGAAAAGCTCAGCAGACCTGGCAGCATCTGTGAAGGAAAACACAGAGTTAGGGTTTCAGGTCAGGTGACCCTTCCTCAGAACAGAATTACACTCATCAGCTCATCAGGTACAAGCTGTTTATCAAACTGAACAGTCCAGCAAATATAACCAAGTGTGGGGCTGGATGAACACAGCAGGCCAAGCAGCATCTTAGGAGCACAAAAGCTGACGTCTTGGGCCTAGTCTAGATAACACTTTGTTATCTTGGATTCTCCAGCATCTGCAGTTCCCATTATCTCAGTCCAGCAAATATATTTCTTAAAAATTAAACTTTGAAAGTTTGAAGTGGAGGCGTGAATTCGTAAATATGTCATCAGCACTGATAAAGAGAGACAACAGGTGAGTGACCGGCCCACAATACTGAAGCTGTGCCTCACTACCCACTGGGCATATTTTGGCCTGTTTAATCTCCATGAAGAAAGGTGCAGGCCATGAAGACTGACAGGAAGACAGAGACAGCAATGGGACACCTGGCAGCTTGACTGAACAGGGCAAGAAGGTTATCTCCTTAATCAATCAGATTGACTGACTGTAAATTTAACAGCATAACGAGTGTGAATTACAGTAGGCAAATTTAATGTCAAGTAAGGCAGTAAAAGAGAAATCAAGTGAAAGAAAGAAACATCAAATTAAAAAAGAGCAAAGACATACAGAAAAACAATTTTCACATTTTTTCTAAAAAAATCCAAAAACTAAAAATAAAAGGAAAGCATTTGTTGTTGTAACAGCCAGAAATCGTCATTGGCAGTAATGCAACACTTACCAGCTTGTTAAGAAACCTGGCAGTCCATTCAGCGTAATTAAATCTCCATAGCAGGTCCCTCAGAACAGACCAGCTTTTACTACTTTTTTGTTATTCATTTGTGGGATGTGGGTATCACTGGCCGCCCCAGCATTTCTTGCCTGTCCCTAGTTGCCCCTTCAGAAGGTGGTGGTGAGCTGTCTTCTTGAACCGTTGCAGTACATCTACTGTGGGTTGACCCACAATGCTATTAGGAAGGGAATTCCAGGATTTTAACTCAGTGACAGTGAAGGAACAGTGACATATTTCCAAGTCAGGATGGTGAGTGGTTTGGCGGGGAACTTGGAAGTGATGGTGTTCCTACATGTCTGCTGCCCTTATCCTTCTAGACGGAAGTGGTTGTGGGTTTGGAAGGTGCTGTCTGAGGATCTATAGTAAACATGGTGAGTTTAATTCGTATCGACCAGAAACTTCATCTCACTGACTTGGTTATGAGTGATTTATGAATAGGGTGATTAATAATGGGAAATCAATACTCATGATATTCAATGTTCTGTAAGAATAAGCAAAAAGGAAAAAGAGGTGGAGTTGTGCTGTTAATGAGGAAAGGTATCAATGTGGTAGCAAATCATGATACAGGAGCAATAAAACATGATATGGGATCACTTTGGGTGAAATCAGGGATAGCAAGGGCAAGATGTCACAGGTGGGAGGAGCCTATAAGCTTTCACTGTTGGTCAAAGTGTAATGTAAATCAAGGAATAATGGAGATGCGTAAGAAGGGCACCAGGGTTGTCGTGAGTGATACTAATCTGCATATCGAGTGGACAAATCAAATAGGCAAGGGTAATGTGAAATAAAATTTCGAGAGCAGATCAAGGGATTGTTCCTTAGAGCAGGGATGTGGAGGTCCCAGTGTTGGACTGGGGTGGACAAGGTCGGAAATCAAATGGCGCCAGGTTATAGTCCAACCGGTTCATTTGTAATCACAGGCTTTCAGAACGCTGCTACTTTGTCAGGTAAGAGCAGCACATTTTAAATCTTGCAACATTTAGTGAGGTAGGATGAATAATAGATCTTGGAGTTTAACATCCTCGCAGTGCATCAACCCTAATCCTAACCCTAACTCTCACCCGAACCCTTGCCCTAACCTTAACCCTAAAAGTGGTGAGCCTGTGGAATTCTCTGCCTCAAAAAGATGAGGCCAATACATTGAATATTTTCAAAAAAGAGTTTGAATTAGCTTTTAGGGCTAAAGGATTCAAAGGCAATGGTGCAAAGAGAAAACTGAGTTGGATGAGTAGCCATGATGATAGTGAGTGAAGGAGCAGGCTCAAAACCCTGAATGGCCTACTCCAGCTCCTACTTTCTACATTTCCTGTTTCTTAACACCTCTTTCTCCAGGCCACTTAGGGATTGGTAATAATTGCTGGTTCAGCCAGTGATTTCACATTTTGTGCATGAATTTAATACATGGCAGATATGAGTGATCTCGCAGTTACTTTGACAGTAAAGCTGGAGGAACACAGCAGGCCAGGCAGCATCAGGGGAGCAGGAAAGCTGACGTTTCAGGTCGGGACCCTTCTTCAGAAGTGTCAGCTTTCCTGCTTCTCCGACGCTGCTTGGCCTGCTGTGTTCCTCCAGCTCCAGACTGAGTTATCTTTGATCCCAGCAGTTCTTACTGTCTCTGAGTGAGCGTGGAAGAGGCTGAGTGGGACAGACTGAGAAGTATATAAGCCCAGGGGCAGATATGTGGGACAGTGGTTAGCTAACTGAAACGAAGACCCCTCATTTATGCCTCAGCTAGAAGAATGCAAGCCAGTCTACGGAAATAAACAACCTCAATAATTTCAGACCCTTTGGAACCTACACAGGTATCAACGGATTCAGAAGCAAACGTATTTTATCTTGGAACCTTCACACCACTATGCGAACTGAACAGATATCCATCCAAAGGAAATGCCAGACATTCCAAACCCATCAAAATCATCCGAATCGAAAAATTATTCTCACCCACTCCGTACTCGGGGAACGCTTTCAGCCTTGAAAGGAGGAACAACGGCTAACTGATTTAAGGAGGGCCTGCAGTGTGATATAACTGGAGACCCAGAGCCCAGCGCAGCAGTGAAGTGAAAGGTGAAGTGCAAAGCAAAGCGTTAAGGAGAGAGAAGCAAGGAAAGAGAGCGAGAATCCTGCACTGAGTGGGTCAACGCGAAACTAGTACAGTGAGACCAACTACTGAAAACTAACCACCATTCGACATCCAGAGGCAACCGAAGGCATCCCGAGATACAACACACTAACCAGGGCAACACCAGCAACGTCCTCCACCAGCCGCAACAACAAGCCGCTCACAAAACCGCCTGGAGGAGGAGAAACAACTCTACTGGCCAGTCCCACCTGTTCAACTGCATCGACAGACATTGCCCGACTATTATCGGTATCTGAGCTCCTTCGCAAAGCCCCATGTACAGCAGGCGGCTCTGGACCGTACCAGTCAAAATCGCGGTTTGCACACCAGTGGTTTGCCTAAGGATATGAAGACCCTTATACCAGCTAGGCTGGTCATAGCCAAGGAAAGGGGGATTTGGAGTTAACGGTGCAATGTACCTCTAAAGAAGGGAAGTGGATTAGGAGAGATATTTCTCCCTCTCTCCCTCTTTTCCCTATTAGTGTAGTAACAGTCACCCACTATATTTATTTTACTCATTGTATTAATTAACTGGGGGTTAAGGTAACTGGGAGACGGTCTCAGTCAGAGACAGGCGGGTTCTAATTTAATGTTCACTCTCTTTTATTGTAACTATATTAATTCTGCATGTTTGTCTAATAAAATCAGTTTTCTTTGTCTCTGAAACATCGGCCTCCAATGTTTTTCCACCGCACCACGTTACAAACATAAGCCCGGTGTTAGAACCAGGGAGCACTCACGACATGACGTCTCTGATTCTCCGCAGTTCCTGTCAGGCCAGCTGAGTTTCTCCTGCATTCTCTGTTGAGGTTTTATAGCAGAAGCTATTTCAATCAGTTGGGAATTGAAGAGCTTTCTTCAGTGAAAAGAAAAGCCACTTCTTCATGCAAAACATGCTTAAAATGTGGATTTCTGTTTGGAGATGACATCGGACCAGATGTTAAACTTATATCTGAGATTGATACATTCCTGTTACCCATAGACCAAAGTAGGTGACAGATCTCATTGATTGATGGGATTTCTGATAGCAATCCAAGTTTGCCTTTTGATAAGCTCAAACAATGACTTTTGACACTGGTTTTGATTTTCATATTTGGCATCATCCTTTCCTGTTCCTGGGACAAATTACTCTTCTTTTTGAGCCCATTGTGCCAATGTGCCTAAGCACTACAGACTGATAAAAAATAAAATGAATACATTAAAACACCAGAAGGCAAGCAAAGGAAATTGACTTTTCTGATTAGAAGCTTGCCACATCTACTGTTGTACTGTAAATATGTTGTTAATTGTTCGAACGTGTGTAATTTCTTCCTGTCTGCAGCCACCACTCTTTTAATACATCTGTTAGAGAATGCAACCAGCATAGTGTTCAAATCAGAAATGAGTCCATTCAGCTCCTGAATTGGGAGGATCCATAATAGTTTCATGTCTTGTTATTTAATGTAGAGACGGATTCGATGTGTTGAAACCCTAACCCTAACCCTAACTTCGCTGCGCGTAGTTTAGCAAATTCTTCTTTTATTCTGAATTGAGCAGGATATCCCCAAGGCTGAGATTAGGATATGAGAAGCCAAAATATGTTGAGGAGCACGGGTTTAGAGGTGGCTTTGCAGAAGTAAGAGATGAATTCAGGTGATAAGTAGTGTTACAGTCCTGAGAAATGCTAATACGTTTTGATTTTGCAGAGCTGAGGTGACCAGATGGAGGTCAACAGCTCTCCTGTGTTCCAACTGACATGCTGTTCCAGTTTATCTCAATGGCTGGGGACACCAGAGGTAAACTATGCAGGAGTAGGAATAGCCTGATTCTTATTTCTCCAGGGAACGGTGAGCTTCCAGAACACATTATTAGCTTTTGTAATAGCACAGACATTGCTGGAGAAACTCAGCAGGTCTGGCAGCATCAGTGCAGAGAGAAATGACGTTAATGTTTTCAAGTCTGATATGATTCTTATGAACGTACAAGCAAGGAGCAAGAGTGGGCCACTTGGCGCATTGAGCCTGGTTCATATTCAATAAGATCATGGCTGATCTGATCTTACCTTCACCTCCACATTTCTACATATCCTGATAATTGTCTATTCCTTTGGTCATCAAGAATCTGTCTACCTCGATTCTGCATCCCCTGCCTTTTGAGGAAGGGAAATCCAAATACTCACTACACTGGAGAGAAATTATTTTTCCTCACCTCTATCTTAAATGGGTGACCCTTTAAGTTTTAACTATGATGCCCCCCCCCCCCGGCCATTCTAGATTCTCCCACAAGAGGAAGTATTCTTTTCTACATCCACCCGGCCAAGTCCCCTCAGGATCTCCGATGTTTCAATTAAGTCACCTCTAGTTCTTCTAAACTCCAGAGGATACAGGCCCTAGCCTGTCTCACCTTTCCGCAAAAGTCAATCTGCTCATTCCAGGCATTATTCTTGTCAACCTTCTCTAAACTGATTCCAACATGTTAAAATCCTTCCATAAAATGGCAAGTGATGCAGTATCCCAGGTGTGGTCTTACCAATGTTCTGTATAACTGAAGTGTACCCTCTCTACCTTTGCATTCAGTTCTCCTTGTAGTAAACCACAATATTGTGTTAGATTTTCTGATTATTTCCTGTACCTGCAAGCTAACTCCTCAGCTACCTACATTCCAGGGGAAAATATCCCAGCCTTTTCAGCCTCTCCTCATAACTAAATCCTTCCAATCTTAGTAACATCCTTGTCAATCTTTTTTGTGCCATTTCCAGCTTAATAACACACTCCCTATAGCAGGGCGACCAGAATTGTACACAGTACTCCAAATGGGGCCTTACCAATGTCATCTGTAACATGACATCTGAAATCCTGTGCACAGTGCTCTGGCTAATAAAGACAAGTGTGCTAAAAGCCTTCTTCACCACCTTGTCTACCTGTGATGCCACTTTCAAGAGCTATGTACCAGCTCACCTAGGTCTCTCTGTTTAACAACATTTCCTTGGGCTCTACCATTGACCTGGGTTGTCTCACCAAAATGCAACGACTCACCTTAATCTGGACTAAAATCCAACTGGCATTCCACGATCCACTGTCTCAGTTGATCAAGACCCCATTGTATTCTTAGATAACCTTCTTAACTATCCGCTGTCCGTACCTCCAATTTCAGTGTCGTCCACAAACTTACTGATCATGACTCTTATATTCATCCAAATTGTTTATATGAACAACAAACACTGATCCTTGCAGCACACTGTTGGTCGCAGGCCTTCAGACTGAACGAAAAATAACGCTACCTCCGCCCACTATCTCCTACGGTCAAGCCAATTTTATATCCAGTTGGCTAGCTCTCCCTGGATCTCATGTGAAATAATCTTACTAACCAGCCTTCCATGAAATACCTTGCAAAGGTCTCACTAAAGCCCTTGTAGACAACGCCTACCAATCTGTCTTCATCTGTCTTCTTGGTCATCAATTCAAAAACTCAATCAAGTTAGTGAGACACTATTTCTCAGGCACAAAGCCATGCTAACTATCCCTAATCAGTCTTTGCCTTTCCAAGTGCATATTTCTCAGAATCCCTTTCCAACAACCAACCCATCATTGATTTTCTGAAAAAGGGTCCAGACCCGAAACTTCAGCTTTCCTGCTCCTCTGATGCTGCTTGGCCTGCTGTGTTCATCCAGCTCTACACCTTGTTATCCCACCATTGATGTTAGACTCACCAGTCTGTATTTCCCCGGCTCTTCGCTACAGCCTTTCTTAAATAATGGCACATCATTAGCCTCCCTCCAGTCTTCCAGCACCTCATCCATGGTGGTGGATGATACAAATATCTCTGCAAGAGGTGCCACAATTTATTTCCTAGCTTCCACAATTTCCTGGGATACACGTAATCAGGTCCCAGAGTTTTAACTGTCTTTGTCTGTTTTAAGATCTCCAGCACATCCTCTTCTGTAAGTTGCACTCTTTTCAAGATGTCACTACTTGTCTCCCTGAGTTTGTAGCTCCCATGCCTTTCTCCACGGTAAGTACTGACAAGAAATATTTATTTTCAAATTGGCAGGCAGTAACTAGTGGGTACCAAAGGGATCAGTGCTGGGACCCCAGCTATTCACAATATATATGAATGATTTGGATGAGGGAACAAAATGTAACATCTCAAAGTTTGCAAATGACACCAAGTTGAGTGGGAGGATAGACTGTGATGTGGACTCAGAGATTCTTCAACATGATCTGGACAGTTTGAGTGAGTGGGCAAATCAATGGCAGATACAGTATAATTTGGATAAATGTGAGGCTATTCACTTTGGAAGCAAAAGCAAGATGGTAGATTACTACCTGAATGGTTGTAAATTGAGAAAGGGAGTGTGCAGTGGGACCTGGGTGTCCTTGTGCACCATTGGCTGAAGGTTAAGCATACAGGCGCAGCAGGTGGTAAAGAAGGCAAATGGTATGTTGGCCTTCATTGCAACAGGTTTTGAGTACAGGAGAAGGGACGTCTTGTTGCAGTTATACAGAGTCTTGGTGAGGCCACACTTTGAATATTGTGTGCAGTTTTGGTCTCCTTTTCTGAGGGAAGATGCTCTCGAAGGAGTGCAATGAAAGTTTGCCAGGCTGATTCTGGGGATGGCAGGTCTGACATGTGAGGAGAGATTGACTAGGTTAGGACACTTTTGCTGGAGTTCAGATGAATGAGGGGTATCTCATAGAGACTTATAAAATTCTAACAGGGCCAGACAGGGTAGATGCAGGGAGGATGTTGCCAATGGTGGGTGTGTCCAGAACCAGGGGTCAAAGTACGAGGATTCGGGGTGGACCATTTAGGATGGAGATGAGGAGACATTTCTTCACCCATAGAGTGGTGACTCTGTGGAATTCATGACTACTGGAAGTAGTTGATGTGAAAACATTGATTCTATTCAAGAGATGGCTAGATATAGCACTTGGGGTAAATGGTATCAAAGGTTACATGGATAAAGCAAGATTAGGCTATTGAGTTGGACAGATCAGCCATAATCGTGACGGATGGCAGAGCAGGCTCGAAGGGCTGAATGGCCTCCTCCTGCCCCTATCTTCTATGTTTCCATGTTTAGGGCCTATCTCCTGTGGCTCCACACATAGACAGCCTAAAGGTATTGGCCAGAAAATAGATTGATGCAGAGTTGATGTTAAACAGAATATATTGCCAAACTCTGCTGAAGGCATAACCAAAAGGACAAATTCCTAAAGGTGGGGTTTCTTTGTGTGAAGTTGTTGAACTCCACGTTGAGTCCAGAAGACTGTAAAGTGATTTGCTGATTGTAACGTACCTTATTTCAGATTTCCCAGCATTCACGGCATCTAGCTTTTCTCAGATGATGCACTGGCTCTGATTCCTGTTACATTTCAATGGAGAGCGGCTGGGTAAGAATTTTTCCTGATCCATTGTGTGATTGGCTGCTTCTGGATTGCCTAAAGAGGGGCGAGAGAGGAAACATACAGAGTGGTTCAACTTGTTATCTGTGGACTTTTCTCTGTTTTGTTACTGACCTGGGCAGATTATATGACTGGAGGCAGAACTGACGAGTATCTATCACTGATGCTTTCAGGTACCATTTTTTTTATGCGGAAGGCTTGATGAACCGGGTGACTATTCCTGACCCAGGCATAGTGTAATGGAGTTTTTCATGATTCGGCAAAAAGGGAGAAGGAGGAAGCAATTTAGAATTATCACCAGGAAATAATGCTAGAGCAATGTCTGCCCAAAAGGCATGTGCGGAGGACGAGTAATCTCTGTCTCTCGGTGTCCCCTCATTTTAGTGGCGGAGTTGAGCTATCATCATGAATTTCAGCCGCTCAAGGCAGGTCACTAGTTAACAGTGGGAAATCTGCTATCGTTGTGGACAGATTAACAAGAGCGTCAAGAGTTAGAAGGCAGGTGGAGACAGGGTCACTATGAAATTAGCCCAGACTGGTAAAGAAAATTCAAGGGTCAAATGGCTTACTTTGGTTCCTGTGTCTCACATTGTGACACTTAATGCCTTGAAAAGTTCAGAGTAAATATGGAACACATGAAGTCCCTGAGTTATCCAACTTTTCTCAGATATAACTCTGGAGGATCTGATACAGTAACTGAATAGAAACAGAATGGAGATTTGTTTGTTCGTTCGCTGCGGATTGTGCTGTGACAAATTGGCATGGCAAGTGGAGAATGTCAACACAATTTTCAGCAGAACCTGGCTTAATTGGCAAAAGAAATATAACAATCTCACCAGAACAGCACGGATAAAAATTTGATTTCTTGTTCTCACGTTTCCTTCGCATCCTATTGAGTTGCATAATTACACCTTTGCACTGTCAAAGCCAGTAGATGGGTTGCCGTCCAATGGGAATGGAGCATGATGCCATCTCTCTTCCTGTCATATTCTCAGTTATTACATTTCCAGCTGGGATCATTCAGACCTGAGCTTCTAGACGTTACTGACAAAACTTTCAGTGTCATTGGCTTAGTCCTGATAGCTGTGCCTAATCCCGTGTTGCAACTTGTGAAATATACTAACATATGAGGAAGGAGCAGCAAGGGGTCATTTGGCCCCTCAAACCTACTCCATCATTTAATAAGGTCATGATCGATCTGTTTAGAGAATCACGATGGCACAATCCAGTTTCAGATCATAAGCAGTAAGAGCATAAGTCAGCCATTCAGCCCATTAAGTCTGTTCCACCATTCAATTAGATCATGGCTGATCTAATAATCCTCAACACTAAATTTTCACCGTTTCCCGTAACCCTTGATTCCAACTGCCCTCTGCAGTCGAGAATTCTACACATTCACTCCTGTCTGTGAGAAGAAATGATTCCTTATCTCTTTCGTAAATGGGTGACTCCTTACTCTGAAGCTATGGCCTCCAGTCCTGAACTCTCCCATGAAAGGAAAAATACCTGTCCCAGCTTGGTTTAATTACAGTTCTACCTTCCTAGGGTGTTCTAATTGCACCTGATTCAAGAGTCTATTGCAAGGAAGAAGAACTTGCATTTATTTAGTGCCTTCCATGGTGACTGTCACAAATTGCTTTCAGGATGCAATTTCAATAATTCTAAGGTAGTGTTTCCTGGGATAAGTGACAGCGGTATTTTGCTAAAGATCCAACAGTAATGTGACAGTGATCAAGAATATATGCTGCAGATATGCTTCTTTCCTATTACACGGTGAGATTACTTTTATACAACATCTCACCATGTTGTTCAGAAACATCTCAAAGCACTTCATGTTCAAGGAACGACTTTGAAGTAATGTGCTTGTTGCCTTGTTATCAAATGGTGCAAAAATCACACCAAGCTAGCCTCCGCTTTCAGGAGAAATGGGGAAGGCAAATGGAAAGCTGGCCTTTATTTCAAAGTGAATGGAGAATAAAAATAAGGAGGTTTTGCAAAAACTATACAAGGCTCTAGTCAGACCACAGATATAATGGGAACTACAGATACCGGAGAATCCCAGATAACAAAGTGTGGAGCTGGATGAACACAACAGGCCCAGCAGCATCCCAGGAGCACAAAAGCTGATGTTTCGGGCCTAGACCCTTCATCAGAGAGGGGGATGGGGTGAGGATTCTGGAATAAATAGGGAGGGAGGAGGAGGCGGATAGAAGATGGATAAAGGAGAAGATGGGTGGAGAGGAGACAGACAAGTTAAAGAGGTGGGGATGGAGCCTGGAGAGGTGAGTATAAGTGGGGAGGTTGGGAGGGGATAGGTCAGTCTGGGGAGGACGCGCAGGTCAAAGGGGCGGACTGAGGTTAGTAGATAGGAAATGGAGGTGCGACTTGAGGTGGGAGGAGGGGATAGGTGAGAGGAAGAACAGGTTAGGGAGGCAGGGACGAGCTGGACTGGTTTTGGGATGCGTAAGGTGAGGGGAGATTTTGAAGCTTGTGAAATCCACTTTCCACATCAAGCAGATGTTCACCTGCACATCTGCCAATGTGATAAATTGCATCCGCTGTACCCATTGTGGCTTCCTCTACATCAGGGAAACCAAGTGGAGACTTGGGGACCGCTTTGCAGAACACCTATGCTCAGTTCGCAATAAACAACCGCACCTCCCAGTCGCAAACCATTTCAACTCCCCCTCGCATTCCTTAGATGACATGTCCATCCTGGGCCTCCTGCAGTGCCAGAACGATGCCACCTGAAGGTTGCAGGAACAGCAACTCATATTCCACTTGGGAACCCTGCAGCCCAATGGTATCAATGTGGACTTCACAAGCTTCAAAATGTACCCTCCCCCCACTACATCCGAAAACCAGCCCCGCTCGTTCCCGCCTCCTTAACCTATTCTTCTTTTCACCTATCCCCTCCTTCCAACTCAAGCCGGACCTCCATTTCCTACCTATGAACCTCATCCCGCCCTTGAACTGTCCATCCTCCCCAGACTGACCTATCCCCTCCCTACCTCTCCACCTAGACTCACTTCTACTGGCTCCATCCCCGCCCCTTTAACTTGTCTGTCTCCTCTCCACCTATCTTCTCCTCTCCCCATCTTCGATCTGCCTCCCCCTCTTGCCCTATTTATTTCAGAACCTGCTCTCTCCATCTCCCTTTTCTGATGAAGGGTCTAGGCCCGAAATGTCTGCTGTAGTGCTCCTAAGATGCTGCTCGGCCTGCTGTGTTCATCCAGCCCCATGCTTCGGTATCTCACTAGTCAGACCACAGCTTTGAGCTCCTTATCTAAGGGAAGATATACTGGTATTGGAGATAGTCCGGAGAAAGTTCACTACACAGTACCAAGTATGGAGGGACTGCCTTCTGAGGAAATGTTGAGTAGATTTAGAGGAATGAGTAGCATTATCTGTGACATGTAAAAGTATTCGGGGACTTGACAGGGTCCATGTGGAAAGGTTGTTTCACCATGTGGGAGAGTCCCAAGGGCATAATCTCAGAATAAGGGGTTGCCCAGTTGGAACAGAGATAAGGATGAATTTCATCTCTCAGAGGAGTATAGATCAGTGGAATTCCTTACTGCAGAGGACTGTCTAAGCTGGTTTTTAAGTATATTCCAGGCTGAGATACAAAGTTTTATAATTAATTAGGGAATCGGCATTTCTAGAGAAATGCAAGAAGTGGAGTTGAGACCAGCCATGATCTCATTGACTGGCTGCACAGCCTTGAAGGGCTGAATGGCTGACTTCTGCAATTATGTCTCATGGTCATGTGGTGCTTACCATAGGTTCTTTCTTTTTTTTTATCAGTTCCTGCGTCTTCCAATATTTCTTTTGATTTCTCTTATTTCTTTTTTCCCTCTCTCTTTATTCCTATTAGTTTCATTCACAATCACTTCTACTCTCTATCTCTTTTCCTGTTTCTCTCTCTCTCTCTCTCTTGCTCTCTTTCTCCATTCTTGGTTGTTGTGGAGGTCACACTTAACAAGAAAATGTCATTTCTCTGGTCTTTAACAATATGACAATATCAATATTAAAACATCGCTAGAGAGCTTATTTTCGTTTAAAATAGTAAATTAAATTCCAATAACTTCTAAATTTGATTTTTTACAATTGAATGTTAAATGTGGTGGATCATTTAGTCTTTCCCATCCTTTTCTTCAAAATCTTTCCTTTGAGTTTCATTAGTTCCTTCATCTTTCTTCATTGCCTTATTTAGATGTTGATGTTGCATGAACATGAGCTTCAGACAGGATCAGGATCAAGATGAAACTTGATCTCATCATTTTGCCATGAGCATTATAATTGCCAAAAACACTAGTTGGTCATTCTTAAAGTTCTGAAGAACTTGTGGGGAAGGCAGGAGAAGAACTCATAGCAGGAATAGGGAAGTCAGAGAAGAGAAAGGAATGGGATGGAAGGGTTAGGACAGGGAGGAGTAGAGGAAAGAAAAGCCAGCATGTGGAGTCTGAAAGGGAAGGAGCTGGGAAGAGGAAATGTCCAGTTTCTCAGAAGGATACTGCTGTGAACAAGAGCAGATTGCCTCAGGACGAAGGTAACATCATGACTGGGGACATGTTTCAAAATTTAAAAAAATCAGAAAGACCTTCGACTGTATGGTAATTTCTTCAATTTTATTTCTTTAGTCAGAGAATCACAGGCTGGGCCAGCATTTATTACCAATCCCTAATTATCCTCAAAAAGGTGATGGTGAACTATCTTCTTGAATTGCTGTAGCCCATGTGGTGTAGGTGGACCCATGATGCTGCTAGGGAGGGAACAAAGGGATCTGGACTAGACATAGTGAAGAAGTGGTGGCATAGTTCCAACTCTGGCTGGTGAGTGGCTTGGAGAGGAATTTGGTATTCCCATGTTACTGTTGCACCTGTCCTTCTCTAGTGTAGAGTTCACGGATTTGTAAGATGTTGTTAAGGAGCCTTGGTGCTACAGTCTTTCTTGTAGATGATACATACTATTGCTAATGTCCTGTCATGACGGAGGGAATGAATGCTGATGATGGTGGATATGATACTGATCAGATAGGCTATTTGTCCTGGATTTTTGATGATTTTATTAGAATTGAAATTATCCAGACAAGTGGAGACTGTTCCATAATACTTTGACCAAAATTTTTAATCCCTCTTGGATCACAGTGGAGGAGCCGGAGGATTGGAGGACAGCTAATGTGGCTCCACTTTTAGAAAGGTTGGTAAGAGGTGTACCAGGGTATTTACACTAGACAGTCTCACATTAGCAATGGGGGAACTACTGAAGAAAATGCTGAAGGAGAGAATTAATCTCTACTTGGGTAGATAAGGTTTGATCATGGATAGTCAGCATGGCTTTGAGAGGAAGGTCATCACTAACAAATTTTAATGAATTTTTTGAACATGTGATAAGATGTTTAGATGGGGTTGGAGCAGTTTATGGTATTTATATGGATTTCAGCAAAGCTTTTGACAATGTCCCCCATGGGAAACTGTTAAAGAAAGTAGGAAACTGTTAAAGAAAGTAGAAGCTCATGTGATCCAGGGCTACTTGGTAAGTTGGGTCCAGATTTGGCTTAGTGACAGGAAACAGGCAGGGGTGATAGAAGGCTGTTTGCATGACTTGAGCCTGGTGCATAGTGGCATATCACAGGGATCAGTGCAGGGTCCCTTATTGTTTGTGCTATTTATAAATGATAGAGATGAGAATGTGGGAGGAATGATAAGTAAGAATGAGGAAGATATGAAGATTGGCCGGGTGGTATATGGTAAGAAAGAAGGTTACAGGAAAATATAGAGGTGTTGGTCAGATGGACAGATTAATGGCAGATGGAACTTATCCCTGATAAATGTTAAGTAATGTACTTTGGGAGAAGTAACAAGATAAGGGAATGCTCAATAAGTGGCAGGATACTGGGAAGCTCAAAGGAACAAAGGGATCTTGGGATGCTTGTTCACAGATTCCTGAAGGTGGCAGGACAGGTTAAAAGGGTCATTAAAAAGGCATACAGAGCATGTGCCTTTATGAGTCATGGCACAGATTATAAGAGCAGAAAGGTTATGTTAGAGCTGTACAGGACTTTGGTTAGGCCATAGTTGGAGCACTGTGTGCAGTTCTGGCCACCGCTCTATAGGAATGATATAAAACAAAACACAGAAGTTGTTGGCCTCACCAGCAAATGAAGAGTCACCTTGTTCAGAACATTAAGTCTGCTTTCTTCCCACAGATGTTGCCAGACCTCCTGAGTTTTGCTAGCAACTTCTGCCTTTGTTTCAGATCTCCAGTATCTGCATTTGTTTGTTTAATTACAGAAAGGATGTAATTGTACTGGAGACGGTGAAGAGGAGATTCACCAGGATGTTGCCTGGAATGGAGCAGTTTAGTGATGAGGACAAGCGGATAAGCTCAGTTTGATTTCTTTAGAGAAGACAAAGCAGAGGGGGTTCTGTTAGAGGTAGATAAGGTGACAGGGCCGTGGACAGGTTGGATAGAAAGCAACTATTCTCCTTTGTTGAAAGGTCAATAACAAAGGGGGCATGATTGAACTGTGAAATCAGGAAGTTTAGAGGGAATTTGAGGAAAACCTGTTTCACCCAGAGGGTGATGGAAGTCTGGAATGCATTAACTGGGAGGGTAGTTAAGGCAGGAAATCTCACAACCTTTAAAAAGTTCTTGGAACCTTGGACCTCAAACAACAACAGCCACTTTCCACTGTGCTAGGCATTATTCTGACTAATGAAGTGCTGCTCTTCTTCCCATTAATTTCAATATTGCTCAGGTTCCTTGATGCCTTGTTGTCAAGGGCTGTCACTCCCACCAACCCCTGGAATTCAGATTTTTGGACCTTTTTCGGACAAAGGCTTTGATGAGATTGAGAGGCAAGGGGCCCTGAAAGCACCCAATTTGAAACTCAGTTAACAATTTATTTCCTTTTCATGTGCTGCTTGATTTCACTGTCGACAACCCCTCCATCACTTTACTCATGATCATGAGTTGACTAATTGGAAGGTAGTTGGCCGGGTTGGATTTATCATGCTTCCTCTATACAGGACATACCTGGGTAATTGTCCATTTTGTACTATATTGGAACAGCTTGGCTATGGATGTAGTTATCTTGAGACCGAATTGTTCAGCCTTGCCCCCAAAAGTAATTGTTTATTTTTCATGAGGTTTGGTATAGGAATTAGAGCATGCCATCAGCTCACCAAGCCTGGCCCACCATTCAATTTAATCATGGCTGAACCGTGGGCCTAACTCCGTAGACCTGCCTTTGACCCATCTCCATTAATATCTTTGCTCAACAAAAACTTATCTATCTCAGATTTAAAATTAACAACTGACCCAGCATTCACTTCTATTTGTGGAAGAGAGTCACTCTGTGTGTGTAGAAGTGCTTCCAAACATCTCTTCTGAATGGTCCATTTCTAATTCTCAGGCTATTTCTCTTGTTCCAGAATCCCCAACTATTGGAAATTATTTAACTTTATCTACCCTGTCTTTTCCTTTTAATATCTTAATGACATTGATCAGATCAACACTTCTAAATTCCAGAGAAAATAGACCTCATTTCCATAATCTTTCCTCATAGCTTAAATCCCTGATATCCAAGCATTATTCTTGTAAACCTGTAGCCATTGTAGGTCAACATGGATATCACACTTTCTTACGCTGAACTCTGTCTGAAACAGTTTTAATCATTCCCTTCGTCTTTCAATATCCCTTTGTAGTTTTATGGTATCAACTACACTGTCTAAACTACTGCCTTACTTTGTGGGTTTGGATATATGACTTTCTATTATGTTATCCAAGTTGTTAATAAGTAACATGATTAACTGAAGCCCAAACTCAGATCCCTGTGGTGCCATCCTACCAGGTTGAGAACTTACCACTAATCCCAACTTTCTGTTGCCTGCCATTCAACCAATTTCCCAGCCATGTCAGTAATTTGTCCTCAGTCCCTTGGGCTTCTTCCTTAGTCAGCAGGTCCTCATGTGGGACTTGATTAAATTCCTCTTGAAAGCCCATACAAACGACATCCATAGATATTCCCTTGTCCGCGACCTTAGTCACTGCTTCAAAAAAATCCATACAGTTTGTCAGGTATGACCAGCCCTTCATGAATCCATGCTGGCTTTCCCTGACTCGCTAAAAATTTTCAAGGTGTTGTTAACTAATCCTTTATTAAAGACTCCAACAATTTCCCCGCCACAGGTATCAGATGTACTGACAACTTATCACTGATATCACCAGGATTTGTTGCCTCTCCCTCAATGCCCTTGAACTGAATAGCTTGCTGATGGGACAGTTAAGCGTCAGCAATGTTACTGTGGGTGTGGGGTCATATGTCAGTCAGACCAAGTAAGGGCAGCAGATTTCCTTCTCTAAGTGATAACTACAACCAGATGAATTTTCACAACAACTGATTATTGTTGCCATGGTCACCATCACCGAGACCAGCTTCTTATACAGAATTTTATTAATTGAGTTTAAAGATTCATCAGTTGCCATGAAACTACATCCAAGAGCATTGGAACAGCCTCTGCAGAACTAATTCAATGACATTATCATAATATCATTACTTCCCACTAACATCGATGGCAGTGCAGTATTCCAGCATGGACAGAATGTAATTAGCTAATCGGATAAATATCCACTCACCAATGTAGATAGAGAATTGCTGATAAATTTTAAGTAGAGCTGCTTCAGAGAAGATTTATTACACTTTTAACCGAGGCTCCTCAAAACATAGCCACTGAGAGAGTCTGTGCAAGTCGATCGGTGTTCTACTCATTCCCTGCCCTGCATGTACCTTGAAGACCTGCCCAGTAGCAAGAAAATTCAGATGGAATGGAGCTTCCAATTTTGGCAGTGATAATATCAATGTAGTTATCTCAAGTCAACCTGTTTGGACTTGTTGTGACACACTTCTGAGACAAGTGAGACTTGAATCAATGTGAGACTTCTGCCTCAGGAGTTGGGTAATATAACTGTATATGTTGAATTGTTGAATTAACCTCATGCTCACTTGAGGTTTTCTGCATTGAATAGTGTAATATTTACTTTGGAACAACGACCCAACAAAATCTTGGGTTTAATACCTTGCTGTGTTCAGCTTGCAAATCAATCACCTCTGACTGAAATGATAGATTTGAATTCTACTCCAGAGGCCTGACCAGAAAGTCTAGGTTAACATTTCACTTTCGAAGTTTCAAAGGAGCACCCGTATATTTGGTGGTACCTTCTTTCCTATGAGATAATCAACCCTTCCAGGTGGATGCAAATTGTCCCATAGCATGTTTTAAAGATCGGGGAAGCTCCCCATGTGCCATTGCAAATGTTTATTTCAGAGACAACATCAGAAAAAAAAAGCAGCATATTCAGTAATTTATATCAATGCTTTTTGTAACACCTTGCTTTGTGCAAATTGGTTGCTGCATTTTTGACATTACCATAGTAATTGCACTCATAAACCACATCAGTGGCAGCAAATGATATCCTGAGGCTATGTTAATGAGAGTCTTTCTTTCACCTCTGCTCAGAACTGCTCAGAATGCCAAGCACAGAAAGAGATTATTGGGTCCAACTGGTTTACAATGGCCTTGAAGATCCACGTGAGCTTCCTCCTCTCTGACTTGACCCCACCCTATCAATAATTAGATTGGCTCAGGAGGTGGAAAGTAATTCACTTTGACACAACTTCTACCTCATTGCTGTCCAATAATTCCTTGTTGGACATTGGACATGAGTATTTGTTAAATGTCGGCAAAATGAGCTGGACTGAACTGTTACCCCATGTCAACATCACCTAGCCTGATAGAAACAGAGTAACAGTAAGCCATTCAGCCCATCAAGGCAGCTCTGCCATTCGTGGCTGATCCTTTACCTCACTATCATATCCTTGCTTTCTACCATTTTCCATGATGTCTTAAAATCTAAATATATATTGATCTCTTTCTTGAATATATTCAGTGACTTGGACTCCACAGGTTCACTACCCTCTGCATGAAGAAATGTTTCCTTGGCTTTGTTCTCAGTGGTCTACCCTGTATTCTGAGACTGTCTTCCTTGATTCTGTGTTCCTGGCTCGCTAGCCAGGGAGAACATCCTCACTGTATCTAATCTGTCCAGCCCTTTTTGATTTTAAACATTTCAGTCAGACCCCTCTCATCCTTCTAAACTCGAGTGAGTACAGACCCAGTTGATCAGAGATAATGGGAACTGCACATGCTGGAGAATCCAAGATAACAAAGTGGGGGGCTGGATGAACACAGCAGGACGAGCAGCATCTCAGGAGCACAAAAGCTGACGTTTCAGGCCTAGACCCTTCATCAGAGAGATGAAGGGTCTAGGCCCCGAAATGTAAGCTTTTGTGCTCCTGAGATGCTGCTCGGCCTGCTGTGTTCATCCAGCTTCACACTTTGTTATCACAGACCCAGTTGAGCCCATCTTTCCTCATAGGGCAGCCCTTCTATCGCTGGTATCAGCCTAGTGAACCTCTGCTGCACTGGCTCCAGGACAAATGCGAAATAGGGCACCAGGTATCTTAGGGATATAGCCCACCATAAGGTAATGCCTTTGAACAAGAAAAGTGTGTAGGAGGCAATTACCTCTCAGCAGCACCAGTGCTCAGCTTTAAGCTTTCTGCTTTTGGATGTATTGGTGAAAAATAATTTGATTGACTCTCCTAGTTATTTCAACTACTGTCTAGCACCTTGGGAATATTACAGCTGGGTGTAATGTGAGAATTAGTTATTCGAGTCAAAGCTAATGCAACCTGAAAAAAAAGGACAATTTTTTGTCGCCTTCTGACTACTTACAATGAATGTTCTGATGTTTGTCTTAATCCTAGATTTGCTCAATGCTGCAATAAATAAGGCGATAGTCACAGGATAATTTTCTGACATTTCCCTGCATGTCACTGCTACTCTGGAAATGATTATATCCCTCGGTGTCTGGCATCATAAATGAGATTTCCGAACCTCTGCTGAGCTGGACTGTTGAAAAATCTAATTATTCACTCCTTTCATTTTAAGTGCAGAGTTAAGATTCTCTTTTGGAATTTCTGACCTTTCTTCCTCACAGATTTAAGATATTTAAAACAGCTAGTTGAAGAAACAAGGCTTGAAGTTCAACATTACTGATGAGGTTTGAAGAATTTGGGGAGATAAGCTCTGTTCTTTTATTCATTTATGAGATGTGAGTGTCGCTGGCTATGGGAGATTTTTTGCCCATCCTTCATTGCCTTTGAGAAGGTGGAGCTGAGCTACCTTTGAAACTCTGTGGTACATTTAGTATAGATACCCCCACTATGCTGATAGACAGGAAACCCAGGGGGGTTATCTTTTAGGGGTTTGAGTGATGTGGGCAATGGTGAAATTTGTCGCAGAATCAGATGAGAAGATTAGTGAGGCCAATCTCGATGTCAGGAGCATCTCGTTGCATCTTCCCTGCTTTTGACCAGTAGCATGGTCAATTTCTCTGTAGGCATCAGCAAGTTGGCAAACAAATGAGATTAGGATGAGGTCAATGGATGTTGAAGGTGGTGATTGTAATGGGAAGCAATGCTTTGTCCTACTTCAGATTTCATTAAAAAAATGCTAAAATTCAAACAGGACTAGAGAGACTAAATATTGGAAGGATATTCCACATGACCAGGAGCTCCACAAAGAAGGGTCACAGTTTAAGGAGAGCCATTTAGGGCTGAGATGCAGAGGAATTTCTTCACTTAGTGTGGTGAGACTGTAGACTTTTCTGCCAAAGAAAGTGGTTGAGGCTAAAACATTGAAAATTTTCAAGAAGGAGTCAGAAATAGTTCTCGTGACTAAAAGGATCACTGGATATGGGGGAGAAAGCCGGAACATGGCACTAAGCTGGATGATCAGCCATGATTATATTGAATGGCAGAGCACGGTCAAAAGGCTGAATGGAGCACTCCTGCTCCTATTTCCTATCTTCCTCTAATTCCCGTCTAAAAGAAAAGTTATGTTCTTGGATTCAGGCTGACTTGCTGCCTCGGGATCGATTGACAAAACCAAGGCTGATTGTCTGCAGCCATGGTTGTTTTGCGTGATTTTTTAAAGAAAATGTATTCATTGGTGTGATGTTCACTGGCAATAGCAGCATTTATTATCGAATTCAATCCAGCAATCCACTGTCTCAATGTATCCCTGAAACCATTCTGCCTAGACACATCTAATCACATATTGAACACAGTCATGCTGTTTGGTACAAGGTCAATCTTTTTTTGTTGCAATTATAGCAATTGAATTGTCAAAGAATTTATCTTTTACATATGCACTCAGCAAATGGGTTAACTTCCATATTCGACTCTTTCAATTATATGAAGAAGCCAGAATTGTTCCATTTAGAGCAGAGAAAGTTAAGGAGAGATTTAACAGTAGTGTTCAAAGTCATGAAAAATTTCAATAGCGTAAATAAGAAGAACTTGTTTCCACTGATAACAGATGATAGCCAGAGAGTATGGATTTAAAATAATTGGCAAAAGAACCCAAAGTAATAGGAAGAAGCTTTCTTCGAAAAAAATGCAACAAATTGTGATCTGGACATCCTTGTACAAGGGCCATTGGAAACAGATTCAATGTTGAAATTCAAAAGGATAAAGAATTTCAGGGATAATACTTACATGATTATTGGTGAAAAAGCTGGTGAATAAGGCTAATTGAGTAACTATTATGGAGTTAGTACAAAGCTAATAGGCTGAATGGCATCTTTCTGTGCTGTGTCATCCTGTGATAAAATAATTTTATGGTCAATGCCATAATCATGTAAACATTAATATAAACAATTCACAATTAATATAAACACCGGCACGGTGGCTCAGTGGTCAGTACTGCAGCCTCACAGCGCCAGGGACCCGGGTTCAATTCCAGCCTCGGGTAACTGTCTGTGTGGAGTTTGCACGTTCTCCCTGTGTCTGCGTGGGTTTCCTCCGGGTGCTGCAGTTTCCTCCCACAGTCCAAAGATGTGCAGGATAGGTGGATCGGCCATGCTAAATTGCCTGTAGTGTTCAGGGGTGTGTGGGTTCTAGGGGGATGGGTCTGGGTGGGATGCTTCAAGGGGCAGTGTGGACTTGTTGGGCCGAAGGTCCTGTTTCCACACTGTAGAGAATCTAATCAAAAATTATTGTCTATTTAGTTCTATGGTCATATCCATTTGGGTTGTGTCCATCCAATGTCACAGATAGCCAGTCAGAAGTCACACAACAAAGCGTGGAGCTGGATGAACACAGCAGGCCAAGGAGCATCTCAGGAGCACAAAAGCTGACGTTTTGGGCCTAGGCCCTTCATCAGAGAGGGGGATGGGGAGAGGGAACTGGAATAAATTGGGAGAGAGGGGGAGGCAGACCAAAGATGGAGAGAAAACAAGATAGGTAGAGGTACATTGATGACTGTATCGGCGCCGCCTCTTGCTCCCCAGAGGAGCTTGAACAGTTCATCCACTTCACCAACACCTTCCACCCCAACCTCAAGATCACCTGGGCCATCTCCAACACATCCCTCAACGTCCTGGACCTCTCAGTCTCCATCTCAGGTAACCAGCTAGAAACTGATGTCCATTTCAAGCCCACTGACACCCACAGCTACCTAGAATACACCTCCTCGCACCCACCCTCCTGCAAAAATTCCACCCCCTATTCCCAACTCCTCCGCCTCCACCGCATCTGCTCCCAGGATGAGGCATTCCACTCCCGCACATCTGGGATATCCACGTTCTTCAAGGACTGCAAATTTCCCCCGCAGTGATCGAGAACGCCCTTGACTGCGTCTCCCGTATTTCCCACAACACATCCCTCACACCCCGCCCCCGCCACAACCGCCCAAAGAGGATCCCCCTCGTTCTCACACACTACCCCACCAACCTCCGGATACAACGCATCATCCTCCGACACTTCCGCCATTTACCATCCGACCCCACCACCCAAGACATTTTTCCATCCCCACCCCTGTCTGCTTTCCGGAGAGACCACTCTCTCCGTGACTCCCTTGTCCGCTCCACACTCCCCTCCAACCCCACCACACCTGGCACCTTCCCCTGCAACCGCAGGAAGTGCTACACTTGCCCCCACACCTCCTCCCTCACCCCTATCCCAGGCCCCAAGATGATTTTCCATATCAAGCAGATGTTCACCTGCACATCTGCTAATGTGGCATATTGTATCCATTGCACCCGATGTGGCTTCCCCTACATTGTGGAAACCAAGCAGAGGCTTGGGGACCGCTTTGCAGAACACCTCAGCTCGGTTCACAACAAACAACTGCACCTCCCAGTCGCGAACCATTTCTAATCTCCCCTTTCCCCACTGCATCCCAAAACCAGCCCAGCTCGTCCCCTCCCCACACTGCATCCCAAAACCAGCTCAGCCTGTCTCTGCTTCCCTAACCTGTTCTTCCTCTCACCCATCCCTTCCTCCCACCTCAAGCCGCACCTCCATTTCCTACCTGCCACCTCATCCCACCTCCTTGACCTGTACGTCTTCCCTGGACTGACCTATCCCCTCCCTACCTCTCACCTATACTCTCCTTTCTACCTATCTTCTTTTCTCTCCATCTTCAGTCTGCCTCCCCCTCTCTCCCTATTTATTTCAGAACCCTCTCCCCATTCCTCTCTCTGATGAAGGGTCTATGCCCGAAACGTCAGCTTTTGTGCTCCTGAGACGCTGCTTGGCCTGCTGTGTTCATCCAGCTTCACTCTTTGTTATCTCGGATTCTCTGGCACCTGCAGTTCCCATTATCACAGAAGTCATACGACAACAGGTTATAGCCCAATAGGTTTATTTGAAAACAGAAGCTTTCCGAGCACTGCTCCTTCATCAGGTGAAGTGCAGGAAAGTACACAGGCACAGAATGTACAGGCAGAGAGATAATTGTATCATAATTCCAAGTTATTAACACTGTCAAAAGACAGTACAAATGGTGTGAATGAAGTTTCGACAGGCTGAATAACAAATCTTCGCAGGTGATCAAATATGTGAAATAGCATGCGTAAAGTGTCAACAACTGAATAAGTGAAGGGGTGACCTATGATCCAAATAATTAAGGCAGAGAGATAATTACACAGATCAAAAATAAGATGGTGCCAGAGACAAACCAAATGTCTGGAATACATGACAGTATCAGAGTCACATGACGAGGATTTAACCAAAGTCTTAAGTAATCCAAAACTGTACAAACTAATTAAGATGGAGAGATAATAACAAGTTTAGATGATATCCCCTACAGTGTGGAAACAGGCCCTTCAGCCCAACAAGTCCACTCTTCCCCTGAAGCATCCCACCCAGACCCTTCCCCCTATAACCCACACACACTCCTGAACTCTACGGGCAGTTTAGCATGGCCAATCCACCTAGCCTGCACATCTTTGGACTGTGGGAGGAAACTGGAGCACCCAGAGGAAACCCACGCAGAGACAGGGAGAATGTGCAAACTCCGCATAGATGGTTACCCGAGGCTGGAATCGAACCCGGGTCCCTGGCGCTGTGAGGCTGCAGTGCTAACCACTGAGCCACCGTACCACCCACAAAGTTATGAAGTTGATGGTGTCAGAACAGGGCAGTACGGAAGATTTTACAAACACTGAACAGTATGGTGGAGTTACACGTAGAATGATGTGAACCCAAGATCATGGTTGTGATCATCCTCACGGGCACAGAACTTGGCTATCAGTAGCTCCTCAGCGATTCTGTGTTGTAGAGTACCTTAAGGAAGATGAAGCGAAGGAACTACACCACCTACATGTACACTAAGAACAGGAAGTGTGAGAAACTTGGCATCACCACTGGCAGATACCAAGTCTCCCCTGGTACCACAGTTGAAACGGGTACCAGCACAGGGAAATCCATTGTCAACTTGTCTGAGCACACCCTTAGACCATAAGACATAGGAGTGGAAGTAAGGCCATTTGGCCCATCAAGTCCACTCCCTTCAAACAGACAAAATCAAAGTTCCCAGCCAAGGGGTCAATTTCTGCCCCACCACCTAAATAGACCCCCTTGGTCTGGCAGTGGACACAGAGGAATTTGTCAGGCAAATGAGGCTCTGGGATTTCTTCCACAGACTCCAAGCTGTCAGCAGCGAGTCCAATCAGACACCCAACAAACTGGAACAGTGCCAGAGAGATCTGCAGGGCAGGGAGCAAAGGAAAAAAAAGTCGAATTAGACCCTTCTGGAAGGCTGCTGCTCTAAGCTCAATATGTACACTCAAGTTGGCAGGAGATGTGTTAACACAAGATTCATCAGCCGTGCTCACAATATAGTGCAGAATGTCACCCAAGCACAATGCAATGCCATCCATGTCCTCAAAACTGTAACATCGTTATCAAACCAGCAGACAAAGGAGCCATCATCATACGGAATAGAACAGACTTCTGCAAAGAAGCGTACCGACAACTGAATAACCAGGAACATTACAGACAACTACCTGCTGACCTTTCCTTACTCAGAGTGTAGTAAGGGCGTGGAATGCCCTGCCTGCAACAGTAGTAGGCTCGTCAAGTTTAAAGGCATTTCAATGGTCATTGGATAAACATATGGATGATAATGGATTAGTGTAGGTTAAATGGGCTTCAGATTGGTTTCACAGGTTGGCACAACATTGAGGACGGAATCCACTTCACCAACACCTTCCACCCCAACCTTCAGTTCACCTGGGCCATCTCCAGCACATCCCTCACCTTCCTGGACCTCACAGTCTCCATCTCAGGCAACCAGCTTGTAACTGATGTCCATTTCAAGCCCACCGACTCCCACAGCTACATAGAATACACCTCCTCCCACCCACCCTCCTGCAAAAATTCCATCCCCTATTCCCAATTCCTCCGCCTCCGCCGCATCTGCTCCCACGATAAGACATTCCACTCCCGCACATCCCAGATGTCCAAGTTCTTTAAGGACCGCAACTTTCCCCCCACAGTGATCGAGAACGCCCTTGATCGCGTCTCCCGCATTTCCCGCGACACATCCCTCACACCCCGCCCCCACCACAACCGCCCCAAGAGGATCCCCCTCGTTCTCACACACCACCCTACCAACCTCCGGATACAACGTATTATCCTCCGACACTTCCACCATTTACAATCCGACCCCACCACCCAAGACATTTTTCCATCCCCTCCCCTGTCTGCTTTCCGGAGAGACCACTCTTTCCGTGACTCCCTTGTTCGCTCCACACTGCCCTCCAACCTCACCACACCCGGCACCTTCCCCTGCAACCGCAGGAAATGCTACACTTGTCCCTACACCTCCTCCCTCACCCCTATCCCAGGCCCCAAGATGATGTTCCACATTAAGCAGAGGTTCACCTGCACATCCGCCAATGTGGTATACTGCATCCACTGTACCCGGTGTGGCTTCCTCTACATTGGGGAAACCAAGCGGAGGCTTGGGGACCGCTTTGCAGAACACCTCCGCTCAGTTCGCAACAAACAACTTCACCTCCCAGTCGCAAACCATTTCCACTCCCCCTCCCATTCTCTTGATGACATGTCCATCATGGGCCTCCTGCAGTGCCACAATGATGCCACCCGAAGGTTGCAGGAACAGCAACTCATATTCCGCCTGGGAACCCTGCAGCCATATGGTATCAATGTGGACTTCACCAGTTTCAAAATCTCCCCTTCCCCTACTGCATCCCTAAACCAGCCCAGTTCATCCCCTCCCCCCACTGCACCACACAACCAGCCCAGCTCTTCCCCCCCACCCACTGCATCCCAAAACCAGTCCAACCTGTCTCTGCCTCCCTAACTGGTTCTTCCTGTCACCCATCCCTTCCTCCCACCCCAAGCCGCACCCCCCGCTACCTACTAACCTCATCCCACCTCCTTGACCTGTCCGTCTTCCCTGGACTGACCTATCCCCTCCCTACCTCCCCACCTACACTCTCTCCACCTATCTTCTTTACTCTCCATCTTCGGTCCGCCTCCCCCTCTCTCCCTATTTATTCCAGTTCCCTCCCCCCATCCCCCTCTCTGATGAAGGGTCTAGGCCCGAAACGTCGGCTTTTGTGCTCCTGAGATGCTGCTTGGCCTGCTGTGTTCATCCAGCCTCACATTTTATTATATTGAGGACGGAAGGGCCTGTACTGCGCTGTCATGTTCTATGCTCTATGACCTGAGAAAGAATTCAGCCGTCAATGGAACAGACTGATCAAGTCCTTTGATTCAGACCTTCAGAGTATCCTATACGTTCTCATCCTGTGTCCTTCTCATACTGGAGACTTCTACTGCATTGGGAAGATACACAAAGTCAACTTACCCGGACTTCCCATCATATCGGGCAATGGGACCCTGTTGAAACTTCTCTGGCTATTTTGAGGGCATCTTGTAACCCATTGTACAAGGAACCCCCAGCTTCTGTTGTGACATTACAGATTTCTTACAGAAACTCAGCACTCATGGACAAGTAAACTCAGGAGCATTCCTCGTCATAATTGATGTTTTGGCACTCTACACCGGCATCCCCGATGATGACCACATTGCTGCAACAGCTTCAATACTCAATACCAACAACTGCCAATTTCCAAACACCATCCTACAACTCAACTGCTTCATATTTTGACCACAACATCTTCACCCTCCACAACCAGTTCTTCATCAGGCATACAGAACGGGGATGGGGACCAAATTTGAACACCAATATGCCAAACATTTTCATGCACAGGTTCAAGCAAGACTTCTTTGCTGCACAGAACCTCCAAACAACACTAACCACCAGATACATTGACAACATTTTCTTCCTTTGGACTCAAGGTGAGGAATCACTGAGAAAACTACAAAGCGGTATCAGCACATTTCAGCCCACCATCAGACTTACCACGGACTCCTCTTCGGAATCAGTCTCGTTCTTGGACACACGCATCTCCATCAAAGACAGGTGCCTCAGAAATTCACTGTACTCCAAGTCCGCTGATAGCCTCACGATGTTGCCCTTCTCTAGCTTCCGATCTAAACATATTACAGAAGTCATCCCCTACAGACCACCTTAGCGCATACACAGGATTTGCTCAGACAAGGAGGAATGTAATGGACACCTACAGACACTGAAAGACATCATCATAAGAATGGATACAATGTTCAACTCATCAATCACCAGTTCCATGGTGCTACAGTGAAAAACCGTAATGACCTCCTCAGAAGACTGAGACAGGACACAAAGGATAGAGTACCTTGCATTGTCTAGTACTTCACCAGAGCAGAGAGACTACAACATGTCTTCGTAGACTCCAACATGTCATCAATGACAATGAACATCTTGCCAAGGCCATCCCTATGCCTCCACTCCTTGCCTAATCTCAAAGAACTGCCAAAAGTCAAATTGACTATAGTTCACAGCAAACTACCCAGCTTTAAGGAGAACAGTGGCCACAACACTATATAACTTGCAAAGCATGCCTGATCATCGACACAGGTACTACCAGCACACATGGAAACACTACCCACTATGTACGTGGCTGATGATCACATAACTGAGCCAATGTTGTCTATCTCATACGCTGCAGGTAAGGATTCCCTGAGGCATGGTATAATTGCGAAACCGTGCAGACGCTACGACAACAAGAGGAATGGACACCGCGCGCCGATGCCTCCCAGTCCAGAAACACTTTAGCAGTCAAGGACATTCAGCCTTCAATCTTCAGGTAAGCATTCTCCTAGGCAGCCTTCGAGATACACAACAACTCACAATCACAGATCAGAGACTAACAGCCAAGTTCTGCACCTATGAGGGCGACCTCAACTGTGACCCTGGGCTCATTTCATACCACATGTAACCCCTGCTCTGTATTCATACAATTTTGTTTACTGTCTTGCTTTGACACCACCACCTCAATAATTTGTTATTACCTCCCTACCTTAACTCTTTGTACAGTTTCGAATTACTTGTAACTTTGGTTAGACCCTCGGCATGCGACTTTTATACCTGTCATGTTATTCCAGCCACTTGGTTTGTCTCTGGCACCATCTTATTTTTGATCTTGTGTAATTATCTCTGTGCCTTAAGTAATTGGGTCATAGGTCACCCCTTCACTTATTCAGCTGTTGACACTTTACGCATGCCATTTCACACATTTGATCACCTGCGAAGATTTGTTATTCAGCCTGTTGAAACTCCATTCACACCATTTGTACTGTCTTTTGACACTGTTAATTACCTGGAATTATAGAACATAGAACATAGAACATTACAGCACAGTACAGGCCTTTCGGCCCTCGATGTTGTGCCGACCTGTCATACCAATCTGAAGCCCATCTAACCTACACTAATCCATGTACGTCCATATGCTTGTCCAGTGACGACTTAAATGTACCTAAAGTTGGCGAATCTACTGCCGTTGCAGGCAAAGCATTCCAAACCCTTACAACTCTACAATTATCTCCCCACCTACAAATTCTGTACCTATGCGCTTCCCTCCACTTCACCTGATGAAGGAGGAGTGCGCAGAAAGCTTCTGTTTTCAAATAAACCGATTGGACTATAACCTGTTGTCGTATGACTTCTGACTTTTTCCACCCCAGTCCAACACATCATAGGTAGACTGGGTAGTTAAGTAAACTCATCGCCCGGACCTTTGAGTATTGGAGCTGGGACATCATGTTGAGGTCGTACAGGATGTTGGTGAGGCCTTTTCTGGAGTATAGTTTGCATTTCTAGTCACCCTGATATAGGCAGGGTATTATTAAGCTGGAGAGGGTTTGGAAAAGATTGCATGGATGTTGCTGGAAATATGGGGTTTGAGTTATAAAAAACAGGCTGGATAGGCTGGGATCTTTATCACTGGAACTTAAGAGTTCGAGGGGGTGACCTGATAGAAGTTAGTAAAATCATGAGGGCATGGGTAAAGTATGTAACAAGGGTCTTTTCCCGAATGTGAGGGAATTCCAAACCAGCAGGCATATTTTTAAGATGAGGGGAGGAAAATTTAAAAAGGGCATGAGGGGAAACATTTTTACACGGAGAGTAATTCATATGTGAATTGAACTGTCAGGGGAGTGGTGGATATAGGTACAGTTTCAAATGCTTAAGGGACATTTGGATAAATACATGAATAGAATAAGTACACAAATAGGATATGTTTGGATGGATATGTGTCACATGAAGGCAGTTGGGACTAGTTTAGTTTGGCAACATGGTCAGCATGGACTAGTTTGATTGAAGAACCTGTTTCCGTGATGTATGATTCTATGATTATGTGATTCTATAATAAGTTTCTGAAGCCACTACTTAATGTCTGGCTGCCTTAATATATCCCATGATGCAATCTCAATTTTTCACCGAACACTGGTTAATGCATTTGTGCATTTTGCCAACAAGTGCTGCTTATTTCATTCGTGCTAATCTTTTAGTTTTGTCCAACCTCCAAAATGTAAATTCATAATTTTCAAATCGAATCTCTTGGTACTTGACATGTTCAAGCAAACTAACAATTTTATCCGATGAACTTGGGCCACGTTGGGCAGTTTTTAAAAATCTCACATTCTGAATGTACTCTGATACAACCAGGGAGAGAATCGCAAGGAGTAGTGTGAGGTGATTCATTTCAGTACAAAGAAGAGGAAGCAGCAGTATATAATAAAGTGTATTGTTCTAAAAGTACTCTGCTTTGAGTCAAAGTGCTTTCATAGACACCTGGAAGTGAACCGCAGAAGCATAATGCATTATATTGCATGCTGTACATAATGTTACAGAACAAGAAGAGACAGCAAATAATAAAGTGGACAGAGCTCTGGGCTTCTTGAATTGAAGCACAGAGTACGAGAGCAAGGCGGTTATGCTGGCTATCATATGCGACATGATGTGGAGGCGCCAGTGCTGGACTGGGGTGGACAAGGTCAGAAATCACATGATGCCAGATTATAGCCCAACAGGTTCATTTGAAATCACAAGCTGGCGGAGCATAGCCCCTTTGTGAGGTGAAAAGGCAGCACTTTGAAAGCTTGTGATTTCGAATAAACCTGTTGGACTATAACCTGGTGTCATGAGACATCAAGCATCATATGTTGCAAGATGCATCGCAGAAATTCACAAAGGTTCTTTCGACAGTTCCTTCTAAATGACAAACACTTCCATCTGAAAGGAGAAGGGCAGCAGATACATAGGAACATCACCAGCTGCAAGGCAGCAGATCCACACAGTGATAATGGGAACTGCAGATGCTGGAGAATTCCAAGATCATAAAATGTGAGGCTGGATGAACACAGCAGGCCAAGCAGCATCTCAGGAGCACAAAAGCTGACGTTTTGGGCCTAGACCCTTCATCAGAGAGGGGAATGGGGTGAGGGTTCTGGAATAAATAGGGAGAGAGGGGGAGGCGGACCGAAGATGGAGAGTAAAGAAGACAGGTGGAGAGAGTATAGGTGGGGAGGTAGGGAGGGGATAGGTCAGTCCAGGGAAGACGGACAGGTCAAGGAGGTGGGATGAGGTTAGTAGGTAGCTGGGGGTGCGGCTCGGTGTGGGAGGAAGGGATGGGTGAGAGGAAGAACCGGTTAGGGAGGCAGAGACAGGTTGCACTGGTTTTGGGATGCAGTGGGTGGGGGGGAAGAGCTGGGCTGGTTGTGTGGTGCAGTGGGGGGAGGGGACGAACTAGGCTGGTTTAGGGATACAGTAGGGGAAGGGGAGAGGCTCCCCAGAGGAGCTCGAACAGTTCATCCACTTCACCAACACCTTCCACCCCAACCTTCAGTTCACCTGGGCCATCTCCAGCACATCCCTCACCTTCCTGGACCTCTCAGTCTCCATCTCAGGCAACCAGCTTGTAACTGATTTCCATTTCAAGCCCACCGACTCCCACAGCTACCTAGAATACACCTCCTCCCACCCACCCTCCTGCAAAAATTCCACCCCCTATTCCCAATTCCTCTGCCTCCGCCGCATCTGCTCCCACGATAAGACATTCCACTCCCGCACATCCCAGATGTCCAAGTTCTTTAAGGACCGCAGCTTTCCCCCCACAGTGATCGAGAACGCCCTTGACCGCGTCTCCCGTATTTTCCGCAACACATCCCTCACACCCCGCCCCCGCCACAACCGCCCTAAGAGGATCCCCCTCGTTCTCACACACCACCCTACCAACCTCCGGATACAACGCATCATCCTCCGACATTTCCGCCATTTACAATCCGACCCCACCACCCAAGACATTTTTCCATCCCCTCCCCTGCCTGCTTTCCGGAGAGACTACTCTCTCCGTGACTCCCTTGTTCGCTCCACACTGCCCTCCAACCCCACCACACCCGGTACCTTCCCCTGCAACCGCAGGAAATGCTACACTTGTCCCTACACCTCCTCCCTCACCCCTATCCCAGGCCCCAAGATGATGTTCCACATTAAGCAGAGGTTCACCTGCACATCCGCCAATGTGGTATACTGCATCCACTGTACCCGGTGTGGCTTCCTCTACATTGGGGAAACCAAGCGGAGGCTTGGGGACCGCTTTGCAGAACACCTCCGCTTGGTTCGCAATAAACAACTGCACCTCCCAGTCGCAAACCATTTCCACTCCCCCTCCCATTCTCTAGATGACATGTCCATCATGGGCCTCCTGCACTGCCACAATGATGCCACCCGAAGGTTGCAGGAACAGCAACTCATATTCCGCCTGGGAACCCTGCAGCCATATGGTATCAATGTGGACTTCACCAGTTTCAAAATCTCCCCTTCCCCTACTGTATCCCTAAACCAGCCCAGTTCGTCCCCTCCCCCCACTGCACCACACAACCAGCCCACCTCTTCCCCCCCACCCACTGCATCCCAAAACCAGTCCAACCTGTCCCTGCCTCCCTAACCGGTTCTTCCTCTCACCCATCCCTTCCTCCCACCCCAAGCCGCACCCCCAGCTACCTACTAACCTCATCCCACCTCCTTGACCTGTCCGTCTTCCCTGGACTGACCTATCCCCTCCCTACCACCCAACCTATACTCTCTCCACCTATCTTCTTTACTCTCCACCTTCGGTCCGCCTCCCCCTCTCTCCCTATTTATTCCAGCTCCCTCTCCCCATCCCCCTCTCTGATGAAGGGTCTAGGCCCGAAACGTCAGCTTTTGTGCTCCTGAGATGCTGCTTGGCCTGCTGTGTTCATCCAGCCTCACATTTTATGATCCACACAGTGCTTTCCTTTTGTACTCTGTCCACCCATTACTTGTGCATGACTCGCTGTAGGAAACGAGGGAGAAAATGGAACAGGAAATACTCAATAAGTATACAGACAGTGACTCCAGTATGATCCAGGGAGAAACGTACAAATGCAAGATTTTCACGCAGTCCCATGAGTTCACGTAATGATCTAATGCTGTTGTATCCAGCCTTGGTCAAGTCATATGGAGGAATTGGTGACATATCCAATTTCAACTTTTGTTCCTATGTTTTATAGTCTTATTGTCTCATCCTTAGTTGCCCTTGAGAAAATGGTGGTGAGCTGCCATCTTGAACTGCAGCAGCCTATGTGCTATAAGTAGAACTGCAAGATGGTCACGTAGGAAATCCCAGGATTTTGACACAACAATATCGAAGGAAGAGTGCTATATTTCCAATTCAGGATGGTGAATAGCTTGGAGGAGAACCTGCAGTTAATGGTATTTGCATGTACATGCCATGAACTTTAATGAATAACAACTGCTATGTCATGGATAATTATAGCCTGATAAAAATGAGGAGAGTTGATTATATTTTCCAAGTTTGATCTATATCACTTTGGCAGAATATTGCCTTTGGAGTACGTTAGATTAAATGGAGATGTTCAAAGTAATTAGGGTTTTGATAGAACTAGATAAAGGGAAACAGTTTGCTGTGGTCGGAGTATAGATAACAAGGCAAGATTGTCAAAATGTAATGGCCAAAAAAATCTAGCAAATCGATGAGGAGGTTTCTTTATACAGTAAGTTGTAATGATGTGAAATACACTGCCTGAAAAATTGAAGAAGGCGATTTAATAACAACTTTTTTTGAAATGAATGCCATTGCATTATTTACCCTTGGGATTGTATTAATCACTTTGAACCATGTAACTGTTCTTTTCTTTCATGAATGAATGAGGGCTGCTGGTGGACGCATCCTGTGTCTCTATATGGGAGATGGGAGCTTTGAAATGGGACCCTAACCAAAAAACAGCATTCTACATTTGAAAACTGGAAGGCAGGATGAGAAATTCAGTTAGGCTAACATCAACAAGAACGTAGAACATTACAGCACAGTATAGGCCCTTCGGCCGTCGATGTTGTGCCGACCTGTCATACCGATCTCAAGCCCATCTAACCTACACTATTCCATGTACGTCCATATGCTTATCCAATGACACCTTAAATGTACCTAAAGTTGGCGAATCTACTACGGTTGCAGGCAAAGCGTTCCATTCTTTTACTACTCTCTGAGTAAAGAAACCACCTCTGACATCTGTCCTATATCTTTCACCCCTCAATTTAAAGCTATGCTCCCTCGTGCTCGCCGTCACCATCCTAGGAAAAAGGCTCTCCCTATCCACCCTATCTAATCCTCTGATTATTTTATATGTTTCAATTAAGTCACCTCTCAACCTTCTTCTCTCTAATGAAAACAGCCTCAAGTCCCTCAGCCTTTCCTCCTAAGACCTTCCCTCCATACCAGGCAACATCCTAGTAAATCTCCTCTGCACCCTTTCCAAAGCTTCCACATCCTTCTTATAATGCGGTGACCAGAACTGTACACAATACACCAAGTGCGGCCGCACCAGAGTTTTGTACAGCTTCACCATAACCTCTTGGTTCCGGAACTCGATGCCTCTATTAATAAAAGCGAAAACACTGTATGCAGCGTATGCAAGAATCAACAAAGTTGTTTTAAACAGTGCTGGAGCAGTGAGGGAAAAGGGATCTCTTCCTTTGAACCATAAAAATGCTGCCCTTCACTCCAGTGCTAGAGATTGCTAATGGTGACAGTTCTCACATCAGACAAGCGTAGCCTTATGGTTGAGGACAAAAGAGTGAACAATTTGAGCAGGGCAGTTATGTCATTAAAACAAATTATTGGGTCAGTACGGGGATGCAGTCATAGCAAGAAAGAAGTCCTCCAGGAACAACTTAGAATTATTGAATCCCTCTATTGTGTAGAGGCAGACCATTCAGCCCATCAAGTCCACACTGACCCTCTGAAGAGCATCCCAACCACCCTACCCTATAAGCCCTGCATTTCCCATGGTGAATCCACCTAGGCTGCATATCCCTGGACCCAATGGGCAATTTAGCGCAGCCAATCCACCTGTTGTAACATCTTTGGACTGTGGGAGGAAACTGGAGCATCCAGAGGAAATCCATGCAGACACGGGGAGAATGTGTAAACTCCATATAGACAGTTGCCCAAGGGCCCTAATGCTGTGGGCACCAGTGCTAACCGCTGAGCTACCGTGCTGCTACTCGAAAGTAGACAGTTTTGATGAATCACCCTGAGGAAGTCCTGGGAGATCAGACAATGGATTGATGATTTGCGACGGAACCTAGTTCATGGAATAGGTGAGCGACCAATTTCATTATCTTTAAGCGCAGTTTCATAGTTTAATAAAAGTATAGCATGTTATGCAGAATGGTATCTGAGGTGTTGCATGCCATTGGTATCTGGGTAAGGTCAGCTTACAGAAAATAAGTGAATAAATACTTGAAAAAGGAAAGGTAATTGCAGGGCTCCTGAGATTGAGAAGGGGAGCAAACTCTCTGGATAACTCCTTCAAAGAACAGATGTGTGCACAATGGGCCAGGGCCCCTCATTGTGCTGTAAGTTTATGCTGTTCTGGGTTCAAAGGTGGATGAGCATTTTTGAGATAAAGGTGTGGCTTAGTCTAAATGTGTCAGGGAAGAGAGAATCAATCTGAATTTTACTTTACATTTTATCATTAATATTGTAATCACGCTCTGAAATAAATTGATAGAAAAATAATGGGACTGGTCGAGATGATGCTAATTTAAAAAAGTGAACAAGCCAAGTTTGTTAACAGAAGAACAAATCTTCACAATCAAGATGCTGCATGATCGATGTCAATAAAATTAATCAAGACACAGTATGAAAAATCATAATTTGTTTTTAATAAGCGTACCCACCAATAGTCGCATCTCTAATCAAAAAGGTACACTCTAACACATTGTAAAAGTGTAGGAACAGCAGGAAGCCTTTTAGCCCTTGAGCCTGTTCAACAGGATCATGGCTGAACTGCAGCCTAACTGCAGCCTTTGGCCCATATCCCTTAATACCTTTGTTTCACAAAAAATTATCTCTCTGAGGTCTAAAATTAACAACTGATCCAGCATACACTTGCCATAGTGGAACAGAATTCCAAAATTCTAATCAGAGATAATGGGAACTGCAGATGCTGGAGAATCCAAGATAATAAAGTGTGAAGCTGGATGAACACAGCAGGCCAAGCAGCATCTCAGGAACACAAAAGCTGACGTTTCGGGCCTAGACCCTTCATCAGAGAGGGGGATGGGGTGAGGGTTCTGGAATAAATAGGGAGAGACGGGGAGGCAGACCGAAGATGGAGAGAAAAGAAGATAGGTGGAGAGGAGAGTATAGGTGGGGAGGTAGGGAGCGGATAGGTCAGTCCAGGGAAGATGGACAGGTCAAGGAGGTGGGATGAGGTTAGTAGGTAGGAAATGGATGTGCGGCTTGGGGTGGGAGTAAGGGATGGGTGAGAAGAAGAACAGGTTAGGGAGGCAGAGATAGGCTGGGCTGGTTTTGGGATGCAGTGGGGGAAGGGGAGATTTTGAAGCTGGTGAAGTCCACATTGATACCATTGGGCTGCAGGGTTCCCAAGCAGAATATGAGTTGCTGTTCCTGCAACCTTTGGGTGGCATCATTGTGGCACTGCAGGAGGCCCATCCCTTCCTCCCACCCCAAGCCGCACATCCATTTCCTACCTACTAACCTCATCCCACCTCCTTGTCCTGTCCGTCTTCCCTGGACTGACCTATCCCCTCACTACCTCCCCACCTATACTCTCCTCTCCACCTATCTTCTTTTCTCTCCATCTTTGGTCCGCCTCCCCCTGTCTCCCTATTTATTCCAGAACCCTCACCCCATCCCCCTCTCTGATGAAGGGTCTAGGCCCGAAACGTCAGCTTTTGTGCTCCTGAGATGCTGCTGGGCCTGCTGTGTTCATCCAGCTTCACACTTTATTATCTTCCAAAATTCTAACACTATTTTTCTGTAGAAGCAGCTCCTAATATCAAACAGTTTCTGCAAGTACATTAAGAGCAAAACAGCAACTAGACAGAGAGTAGAGCCCCTTCAAGATCAGCGAGGCCACCTATGTGTTGAATATCAAGAGATGGGAGTGAAACTAAATGAATATTTTGCATCCGTTTTTACTGTGGAGAAAGAAATGGAGACTAGAGAACTCAGGGAAATAAATATTGAGGTTTTGAAATCAGTTTTCCGAAAGATGGATGAACCTCTGGGTCCTGATCAAGTGTATCCCAGAACATTGTCGGAAGCTAGGGGAGAAATTATGGGGCCCCTAACAGATATTTGTATCACCTAAGCCATGCTTGAGGCACTGGAGGACTGGAGGGTGACTAATGGTGTGCTTTTATTTCAGAAAGGCTGTTAAGGAGAAGATTGGGAATTATAGATCTGTGAGCCTGACATCGGTGATGGGGGAGTTGTTGGATGGGATTCTGAGAGATAGGATACACATGTGTTTGGAGAAGTGTAGATTGATCATGGACAGTCAGCAAGGTTTTGTGCAAGGGAAATTATGTCTCAAACTGTTGAGGAAGCAACCAAAAGCAATTATAAGGGCAGACCGGCAGAAATTATCTACATGGGCTTTAGTAAATCCTTTCGCAAAGTTCCATATGGTAGGCCAATTGGTAAAGTTAGATCACATGGGTTTCAGGGAGACCTTGCTATTTGGATACAAAATTGAGGGTGGATGCAAAGGGATGTTTTTTGGACTGGAGCCTGGTGATCAGCGGTGTTCTACAGGAGTTGGTAGAAGTCAACATTTGTTTGTCATTTACATCAACAATTTGGATGAGAACGTAAAAGGCATGGTTAGTAAGTTTGTGAGTGACACCAAAATTGGTGATATAGCAAAGAGTGAAGAAGGTTATTTAAAATTACAAAAAGACCTTCATCAAATGGGCTGATGGGCTGAGCAGTAGCAGGTGAAGTTTAATTTAGATAAATGTGAGCTATCGCATTTTGATAAAACAAACATGGGCAGGACTTATATAATTAATGGTAGGGTCCTGGATAGCGCTGTAGAAGTGAGAAACCTAGCAGTTCAGGTACATAATTCTTTGAAATTTGTTTCATAGGCAGACACAGTGATTGAGGAGGGATTGATGACTTTTGAAAATAGGAGGTAGAATATCATGTTGAGGTTGTACAGGACGTTTTTGAGGCCACTTCTAGAGTACTGTAGCAGTTCTGGTTGCCTTGCTAAATTGGACAGGGTTGAGAAAAGGTTTACCAGGATATTTCAGGAATAGAGGGCTTGAGTTATAAAGGAGAGACTGGACAAGTTGGGCCTTTTTCACTGGAGTGCGGGAGATGAGGGGTGCCCTTATAGAGGTGTATAAAATCATAAGAGGCATACATAAGGTGGGAGAGTTCAAAATTTGGAGGCATATTTTTAAGGTGAGACAAGAAAGTTTTGAAAGGAAATAAAGGACAGCATTTTCACACTGGGAGTGGTTTGTGTGTGGAATGATCTGTCAGATGAAGTTACAGTTGCAAGTAAAGTTACAGTATTTAAAAGACATTCGAATAATCACATTAGTAAGAAAGATTTGAGGGATACGGGTCAAACTCAGGCAGCAGACACTTGTTTATTTTGGGAACATGGTGTCAAAGTCAATCTTCAGTTTCAACCCCAAGTCTCCTTCCTCAGGAGGCCTGCAGAGTTGGAAATAGAGGCTGCAGATTGGCATACACCTTGTTGCTACTGCTTGTTGCATCGTGATTATGTTTTGTCCAGTGTCAGGACATGAAAATTGATCCTAAGGTGCTTTCTCTTACGGTGAGCACATGTGGCTAAAACAGGTGATGTCAAGTGAATATGGACCCAAAATTGGACATTCTGAATTGACCGACAGCCTGACAGAAAATTGGCCAAACTAAATTACAAAGCTGCCAGTAGAACAGTGGAAATCAAGAAAAACATGTTTCAAAAGTTCAAGGCAAACCAGTGACAACCAGCCTGAGGGTTGTGTTTTGGAGAAGTGTTAATCAGACTTTCTGGCACCTTGACTGCCTGAGAATGTACACTTTTACACCTCTCAGCCTGGCATCGGTGGACAGTGTTGGTGCAACCCCATTGGATGTGTTGAACCCAGCTCATGACCTATTGGCCAAGGACAACAGAATATTCTGAAAGGTCTGGTGCATGGATGGATAAGAAAACATACTTTGAGAAGCCATCTGCTTAGGGAAGGCTCAGCAAAGGTTTGCAGGAAAGATTTGCTGCAAGACTCATGGCAGAGGATCATATGGCTTATGGAGAAAATCCCTGACTGAAGAGACTCACTGTCTTGGATCACAGGGCGTATACAAGTGTCTCTTTTCAGATTTGGCTTAATGTAGTTGAGAGAAGACTCGACAACAGCCACTTGCTTAAGTATGAACATACATTGCGGAATAATAAAAGATGAAAAAGGAAAGGAACACTCATGAAGCAAATAAAAAGAATGAAATAAGGAGGAAAAAAAAATAAGCCTTTCACCCTTCTGTCCGTCAAGGACCCCTCGATCGATGCTGGTCTACGGGCTGAGGTTTTCCCTGGCACTGTTTGTGATCCTGATCTGAGGTGAAGTCTGATGACTTGGATTGAAACTTTCTCTCTTATACAGTTAAACAGCCAGGCACAGAAAAACAATTACAGAAAAATATCTTCACCACACACAGGAATGTTCACAAGACTCATTCAAGGTCATGCAGCTGTTGAGTATCATCAACAATTTTAGCCCTTCAGCCCATCCTATACTCCTACCTTCATGGAAGAGAGCCAGCCCTCTGATATTTGACAGTACATGTTACAATTTCAGAAGCAGATGCAAATAAGTGACTGCCGTGCGAGAACATAGAATAAGAGTATGTAACCTGTACCAGATGATTAAAACTACAATGAAAATAGCTTTCATCAATATAAACAATACAGCAACAGGGTGTGTCATCAAATTAACAATCTCAATGGCCTTTGGGGACCAACCCTTAAATATATAGCCCACCCTGATGTAGGGCGAAGGCTGCATTTGAACCAAGTCACGCCACCTGATTGAGGCAACCAGAATATTGTCTACATTTTCTTTCTTGGTTAATCTATTTACATAATTTGTTCTAAAATTCAGTATATTTTAGAATCCATATTCTTTCATTTCTGGAAAAATTTGACTTAATAACCAATCACATCATTTGTTTTGGTCGTAATTCTTCTTATATCCCTTTCACGAATACTACTTTCATTGTTTTTAAAGTTAGTTTCTCGATGGATTTTTGGTCAGTTTCTTATTGTTTAAAAAATGTTTTTTGCCCTTTCAAGCCACACTAATCCTTTCGTCAAATGGGTGTACATGTCTGAGACCTGTTCTTTAGCTAATCATTTTTATCGTCTCAGGTTTGTTACCTCTGAGGTAGTATTCACTTTTACACATTTACATCGGTATCCCAAGACCATGTCACACATTCTTGACTCTCACATGATCTTATCAAATGATCTATGAGGTTTTACTTACCTCTCCACGTATGGTCCCAATGTCTCAGGTAGCGGCCTGATCACCAAATTAGTCTTTCTCAAAAAGAAATCCAAGGACACAAACATCGCCAAGAGAAAGCTATCAGTTTTGTGCTCTTATCTGAACCTCCTTTCCACTACTGTAACATTTTAACCTGAAATGATGTTTCAACCCATTATTCTAATTTTTCTTTGTCTTCTGCCACCAGTGCTCACTCTTAGATACCTCATCTCTTTCAATTTTGCAACTTAACTCTTGCCACCAATCTAATTCCAGAGATCTGTAGAGATTTGTAGCCCATAAAACATAATCGTATAACATTTTAAAACAGAAGTCAAACATTTCTGTTTGACTCAGGCACAACATACTTTGTTTGTTCTTTCTCTAAGTTGACTCATTTTTAAAAAAGTTACTTGATAGCTCATTCTACATATTTGATATATCTCTACGTAAATTTGTCCAAATTCAATGTTGTGTTTCCTTCCTCAAAGTCATGAACCATTTTTACATGCATTGAAACCACTGCGACCGTGCTGATGTACTTTATCATTTCCCAGAATCCCTTTAAAAATTCAATTAACTATTCTATTTAAATGTTTTAGAATACCAGGACATGTGAGTCTAATTATATTTTTTTGTCATGATGTGCTTAAGCATACCCAGGCTCAGTGGTTTCAAGATTCCTGATACTCACTTCAGTTAATATTTCCACAGTACTTCCCTAACACGGAAATGTGTTATCGATGAATGGTTCGCTGCGTTGAGTGTGCATCATCCATCACTTTATTGCGATGTTGAAATTCTGCAAATAGTTTCAGTGTTTCCAATTTCTAAAATAAACAAGCTCCATCCATTCCAAATCAAGCATAATGGGTTAATCAGTTTTAATCTACTATGGATTCAAAAAGAAAGGGGGTGAGGTGCAAACCCTTGCATGTAATTACAGTATTCATCTCTCCTCATCCTTGAAGAAAGGAAAAGCCTACCCCATTGTTAAATTTAGCTTTCCTAACCTCCTCACTCTCAGGGAGTTGCATTTTCCACATTATAATGTCTCAATTACTTGGATATTAACAATGAGTCAATTTTATCATCTGGAATTAAAGATTCACTCATGAGTCAAAACAATATTTGGAAGTTCACTCTGACCAGAAAATGAAATCCCATACTCGGTAATTTCTGGAATTAAATTTACCCGAGTCCAAACACAACATGGAGCCAATTCTAAAAGGTAAATTTTTAACAAGCTTTACAAACCAAATTTTTGTATCAATATTTCACAGACTTTTGCCTTACACAACCATTTATGGTTTCTTAAAAGGACATTACATTGATGATAAATGATTCACACTGATACAGGCGCTCAGTGTGCTTTCAAATCACCACATATTCCCAAAATTCAAGCTAAATAACTTAAAAGTATCCTCAGATCTTGAGCTCCAGGGAACAAAAAGATACAAATTGTACAATAAGATATTTAGTAACCAACAAACAAAGGTGCATTCAAACCAGGCCACAAAGAGTTAACAGAGATAATGGGAGCTGCAGATGCTGGAGAATCTGAGATGACAAAAGCTTACGAAGGGTCGAGGCCCGAAACGTCAGCTTTTGTGCTCCTAATATGCTGCTTGGCCTGCTGTGTTCATCCAGCTCCACACTTTGTTCTCACAAAGAGTGGACACTTCTGCAAGATTCAGTGCACTTGCACAGTGCAGAAACCTGGCTTCTCTTTTCCCGGATATAACTGTCCCCCATGCTTTTGGTGGTTCTAATTGCTAACAAATTAGCTATAGACCTAAATCCAGAGTCTGCTACATTCTCTGGATCATCAGGTTACATTTTCCCTCTCTTAAACGTTTTCCTGAACCAATCCTCATCACCAAACACGTCTTGGATCACAGGGTATACTCAAACAGTACTTTTTGGATTTAGTTAAATGTCGTTAAGAGAACACTTGACAACAGTGATTTGCTCAAATATGAATATTTATTGAGTAATAATGAAAAGTGAAAAAAGAAGCAAACATTTACTAAGTAAATAAAAAGAATGAAAAAGAGAGGAAAAGAAACAATAAGCCTCATGCCTTTCTGCCCACTGGGGACCCCTCGATCGATGCTGGTCTGGAGGCTGAGGTTGTCCCTGGCACCGTTTGTGACCCCAGTCTGATGTCAAGTCCAGCAACTTGGAATGAAGCCCTCTCTCTCTTATACAGTGTAACGAACAGCCAGGCACAGAAAATCAATTACTGAAAAATACATTGATTGTGCTGTCATTGGCACATACAAAAAATGTTCACAGGATGCATTCAATGTCATGCAGCAGTTGAATATCATCAATAACTTTAGCCCGTCAGCACATCCTATACACACACCTTTGTGGATGAGAGCCAGCCCCACATTGGAGAGGAAGGAAATTGCCATGGTCCAGCTCCAATGCATGGATCATTGCAGGTAATATCCTTTCTCAGATGGATGGAGCTAGATAGAGAGTAGGTACTGTGGGAATTTGGGAAATGCTCCAATGGTATTTTAATAAAGAATATTTTGTTTATGAAATCAAGTTGAACTTCAAACTGAATTTTATGCCTGTTAGTCCACCTCACAAGCAACAGCGTTCGAGTAAAGTGGTTTAAATGTCCAAATCAGGTAATACAGCATTGTTTGACAGAAGGGAGATGATGGCCTGGTGGTATTATTGTGGACTGTTAATCCAGAGATGCAGATAATGTTCAGGGGACTGGGTTCAAATCCCACCACAGCAAATGGTGGAATTTGAATTGAATAAATATCTGGAATTAAGATTCTTATGACCTGACTTCAGTGTTGGTAAAATGTTGCAAAAGGTTATAAGAGACAGGATTTATAATCGTCTAGAAATGAATAATTTGATTCGGGATAGTCAGCACAGTTTTGTGAAGGGAAGGTCGTGCCTCACAAACCTTATTGAGTTCTTTGAGAAGGTGACCAAACAGGTAGATGAGAGTAAACCGGTTGATGTGGTTTATATGGATTTCAGCAAGGCGTTCGATAAGGTACCCCACAGTAGGCTATTGTACAAAATGTGGAGGAATGGAATTGTGGGAGATATAGCAGTTTGGATTGGATATTGGCTTGCTGAAAGAAGACAGAGGGTGGTGGTTGATGGGAAATGTTCATCCTGGAGACCAGTTACTAGTGGTGTACCGCAAGGGTCGGTGTTGGGTCCACTGCTGTTTGTCATTTTTATAAATGACCTGGATGAGGGCATAGAAGGATGGGTTAGTAAATTTGCAGACGACACTAAGGTCGGTGGAGTTGTGGATAGTGACGAAGGATGCTGTAGGTTGCAGAGAGACATAGATTAGCTGCAGAGCTAGGATGAGAGGTGGCAAATGGAGTTTAATGCAGACAAGTGTGAGGTGATGCACTTTGGTAGGAGTAACCGGAATGCAAAGTACAGGGCTAATGGTAAGATTCTTAGTAGTGTAGATGAGGAGAGAGATCTCGGTGTCCATGTACAAAGATCCTTGAAAGTTGCCCCCCAGGTTGATGGGGCTGTTAAGAAGGCATACAGTGTTTTAGCTTTTATTAATAGAGGGATCGAGTTCCAGAACCATGAGGTTATGCTGCAGCTGTACAAAACTCTGGTGCAGCCGCACTTGGAGTATTGTGTACAGTTCTGGTCACCTCATTATAAGAAGGATGTGGAAGCTTTGGAAAGGGTGCAGAGGAGATTTACTAGGATGTTGCCTGGTATGGAGGGAAAGTCTTATGAGGAAAGGCTGAGGGACTTGAGGCTGTTTTCATTAGAGAGAAGAAGGTTGAGAGGTGACTTAATTGAGACATACAAAATAATCAGACAGTTAGATAGGATGGATAGGGAGTGCCTTTTTCCTGGGATGGTGACGGCGAGCATGGGGAGGCATAGCTTTAAATTGAGGAGTGAAAGATATAGGACAGATGTCAGAGGTAGTTTCTTTACTCAGAGAGTAGTAAGGGAATGGAACGCTTTGCCTGCAACTGTAGTAGATTCGCCAACTTTAAGTACATTTAAGTTGTCATTGGACAAGCATATGGACGTGCATGGAATAGTGTAGGTTAGATGGGCTTGAGATCGGTATGACAGGTCGGCACAACATCGAAGGCTGAAGGGCCTGTACTGTGCTGTAATGTTCTATGTTCTAATGTTCTAACATTCTATGATAACTATAAATCCTTTATCGGTTGTTTGGGGGAGAAAACCCATCTGTTTCCCTCATCTCCTTTAGGGAAAGAACCTGCCATCCTTACCTGGTCTGGTTTACATGTATGTCCAGACCTACAGCAATGTGGTTGAATCTTAACCACCCTCTGGGCAATTTGGCATGGGCAATGAATGCTGTCTGGTCAGCAGGCACCCTCATCCTGTGAATGAATAAAAGGGAAAAAAACGCGTGGCAAATTTACAATTTCCATTGGTCTCATTGACATCTTGCTGAACAATGTAATGGTAATATCCTTCATATTTAACTATTCTGCCTTTGAATATAGTGTTCAATGTCGTGAAATAGAGCCCCATTGCTTAAAATTATATTGTATATTTATTTATATATATTTTTGCAGCACTTTTTCACAGTGTAATTGTGGAAAGGGGATTAAGCACGATTACACCAAAGCATTTTGAATGCTGGGGGAATGCTTCGCTCTGACAATTAATAAACAGTTCCACAACTTTGCAGATGTTGGCAACTTCCAGGTGCTTCTCAGGATCGTAGAAAAGAGTCTTGTTCTTGTAATTAGCTTTGTTGCTTTAACTTTATGAGATATTTCAAAGCCTTTCAAAATTCTATTATGATTGTAATGAAGGTTGAATTATTTTCGTTCCTTTTTTCATCTGTTTTCATTAATTTTAAATACAGCACCTTATTCTTTGGGCGCTTCTGTGGAGAAAGCAGCTGTTTTTGAAAGGAAAGATGCGATCTTCCTGATGTTCTTGATTGTTGCAAATTTTCTTTGTCCTTGAGTGACCTTTTCCTCAACAGCCATGTGGGAAGAAAATGTTAATGTGTGCTTGCTTGCGAGCAAGCAGCAGGCTGAAAGCTGTGAGTGGGTGGTGTAGAGTTAATATGCCTAGCATTGTAGCTCACCCTGACCAGTGTAATGTTCTGGAGATAATGGGAACTGCAGATTCTGGAGAATCCAAGCTAACAAAGTGTGAAGCTGGATGAACACAGCAGGCCAAGCAGCATCTCAGGAGCACAAAAGCTGATGTTTTGGGCATAGACCCTTCATCAGAGGGCTATCTAATTTTCTGGAGACATGGATTCAAGTTCCACAATGGCACATGGCTAAAATTTGACTTCAGTGAGAAGAATGTTTAGAATTGAAAACTAGTCTAATTCAACGACAGTCAATTGTTATAAAAACCTATCTGGTTGACCAATGTCTTCTGGAGCAGGATATCTGCTGTTCTTGCTGCTTGTTTATGCTGCTTGGCCTGCTGTGTTCATCCAGCCTCACATTTTATTATCTGCTGTTCTTCCCTGGTCTGAACGACACAGGACTCCTGACCCACAGCAAAGTGATCAACTCTTAATGACACACTGGACAATTAGAGGTGGCCAAGAAACGCTGGCCCAGCCAGCAACGTTCACATAAATGTTGAAGAATTTTAAACATTGGAAAAGCAACTGAGAAACGTAGAAAATAGGAGAAGACCATTCAATCCTTTGTTCATTCTGCATTTAACTTTTTTGTTTTTGACTCAGGTATGTTATGCTACCAGCTTCTGGATAAGTGGACTATCAATTTTGTTACATTACTGACCCACTCAGAGTAATATTAATGCAAATTTTCCAATTTAACCTGTGGTCCAAGTGAGCTCCTGTTTAGTGAACCAAATTGAGAACACGGGGTCAATTTGAGGATCATCAAATCCTTGCAGTATAGAATCAGGCCATTCAGCCTATAATGTCTGTACCAATCTTCTGGAGCATCCCAACCTGACATACCTCCATACCCTAACACTGTAACCTTGCATTTCCCACAGCCAATCCACCTAGCCTGCACGTCCCTGGACAATTTACCATGGCCGATTCACCTAATCTACACATGTTTGGACTGTAGGAGAAAACCAGAACACCCAGAGGAAACACATGCAGACAGACACCTGAGAATGGAATTGAAAGCAGGTCCCTGGTGCTGTGAGGCTGCAGTGCTAACCACTGAGCCACGGTGCTTGTGGGAAAGAGTTTATTTACGGCACTTGTGCTGAGATGTTAGTTTTTACACTTTGGAGGTCTGAAGGTCAAAATCAGCATTTTCAAGCATTTGGTCAAACAGAATAGGTTAAGTGCTACTTACATAATGTCACTTGGACCTCCCATGAGTAGATACATAACCAGCAGGAGGCGAAAAATTAGCACTGACTGTCCGTTGCTCACAGAATTGCAGGCCCACAGGACAGAGGGCATCAGTGGAGAGCTGCTGCTCACTGACCCAGCAGACAGACTGAGAAGAATTTTCATCATCAAGTCAAACCATTGTCTCTGGAGGCTCAGGCTGTCAGGGTGACTCACGGCAGAGATGTCAACCTGGTGCTCGCACTTTAGTCGTGGCTGTCAAAGTCACCACGGCCCTCAACTTTCCTGATCCCTTGATCCTTTCAGGGCTGTGCAAGAGATATTTGCAACTTCTTGCAGGTAACAGCATGGAAATGCATGGGACAGGTGTCTTTTCTTAGGAGCCAATGATTAGATGGTCTCTACTTTCAATGATGCCAGTCAGAATTAACATTTGCACAGCGTTGTCGCTCTGACTGGCTTCAGATAGGTGCAGGATATAGGGTAAACGGTTGGTTACACGTTTACTGTAAGAAGAGACTGCTGGGCATGTGTGCACAGAAATGTGTCATTGTGACATCAGTTCACAGGAACTGGAGCATGAGTTTGTAGGATTTTAAAGTTCCTTTTTTACCAAACTGTGGAAGTAACTATTTTTAATAACTAGTTATGTTTATGTTTAGTAATTATATTTAATTAATAACTTAATTTATGATAATGTGTGGTAATTATGTTGAACAAAGCCTCTTACTGCTCACGCTTTTGAACATCGATCTGATCTGGCGATACGGGGTGTGAATAACTCCACAAATGAGACAAATGAAATATCGGTGGTCGTGTAAGAATGTTTCAGAATGCAAGAACTACAATAAAGTTTCACCATTGTGCAGTGAGCCGAGTATATTTATGCAAGGGATTCAGCGCAACTGTCTTGAGGCTTTCATCATGTACTAGTGCACCCTCAATGCACCACTCAATGGCAGAGTTTCAAATCTGTTGCACGTTTGATCACTTAGCTCTGTCTATCAAATGCTGCTTCCACTGTTTGGCAAACAAGTAGCCCAGCATTGCAGCGTCACGAGGTTGGCATCCCCAGACTAGTGCATGTATTAGTTTGAGCTCTCAACTCTATCATCCTGGTGAATTCTGTTTGCATCATTTCCATGTTGCACCATTTCTTCTCAAGAACAGTGCTCAGAATGGAACACAAACTCCACTTGAGGCTGAGCCAGGGACAATTAAAGGCATAGCCAGGGGAATCAAGGGTAATCAGGGGTGGATGGGAGTGTGGACTTTAAAACACAAATAGGTTACCCATGATCTTATTGAATGGTGGAGCAGGATTGATAAGCTCGATGGTTTTCTTCTGATTTGTAGGTTTGTATATGTCTAGCTGTTTCATTTTTACAAACCCAAGTATCCCATTCACTTTCTTAAAAATCTTACCAAGGTGTATCTGTCCCCTTCAAAGATTTGTGTATATGTAGCTTCGACCCTCAAAGTGCCACAGTACCAATTAGATTGTATGAATGTTGCTGTCTAGGCCAGCATTTATTGCCCATTTCCAATTGTCATTGACAAAGTGGTATTGAATCATCAGAGACCATAGTCTGTAGTCTATCAGCCCACAGTGCCAAGAGGAAGGGACTTCTAAGAATTTTTACTCAGTGAAGGTGAAGGTTCAATGGTAGAGTTTCAAATCTGTTGCAGGTTTGATCACTTAGCTCTGTCTATCAAATGCTGCTTCCACTGTTTGGCAAACAAGTAGCCCAGCATTGCAGCATCACGAGTTTGGCATCTCCAATTTTATGTATGCATGGTGTTACTCCTGACCCGCCCACCCTTACTCTTCATTGAACCAGGGTTGATCTCCCAGCTTGATGGTAATGGTAAAGTGGAGCATACACCACGCCATGAGGTTGCAGATTGGGGCAGAACCCAAATCTGTTGCTGATTGCCCACAGTGCCGCATTGTTGGCCAATAATGTTTGCAAGGTTTTTTTCATTACTTTCCCTTTTAGCACAGTGATAATGTCACACAGCATGATTGAGGATGACCTCAATGTGAAGATGGGTCTTAATATAGACTATCCAATGGTCATTTAAGCTCATTCTATTGTGGATGCAACAGGGAGATTGATGAGATTAAAATCAAATAAATCTTCCCTCTTGTTAGTTCCCTCACCACCTCTTGCAGAATCCTTTAGGACTTTGTCAAGTAGAACGCTGTTCAACTACACTTGGTGGTGGCCATTGAGGTCCTCATTCACTAACAATGCTTCTTCCAAATAGTGTCCAACGTGGAGGAATATTGATTCATCAGCTGAGAGAGGATGGTACATGTTAATCATCAGAAAATTCCCTTGTCAATGTTTAACCTGAAGCCATGAAACTCACTGACGTCTGGAGTTAATGTTATGGATTCCCACAGGGACTCTCTCCTGCCTGTATACCACTCTGCTCAGACCCCTTGTGGGTCTGTTTTTTGAGTGGGTTGTGGTGTTGGCTGTAAAGTCTGATGCTGTGAGAAGAATTGTGTCAGGATGCTGCTTCACTCGTCCGTAGGGCAGCTTTCCAAGCTGAAGCACATGTCCCCACATCTTACAAAGGAGAACTTTGTGGATGGGCTGGTCTGCATTTGCTGTTGGTGAGCTTTACTTGCCTAATTTTACTCCTTTCCTTATACTTCATCACAGTTTGATATAATTTAGTGACTTGCTAGGCCATCTCAGAAGTAAGATAAGAGTGAGGCACATTACTGAGGGTCTGGTGTTGCATGTTGAGCAGTCCCAGTAAAGACAGCAAATATTCTTCCATTGCTCTCTGATGAAGGGTCTAGGCCCGAAACGTCAGCTTTTGTGCTCCTGAGATGCTGCTTGGCCTGCTGTGTTCATCCAGCCTCACATTTTATTATCTTGAAATATTCTTCCATTGATGGGTTCAGATGACAACTAACAGTGGCTCCATGAAAATCAGGTGTCAATTGCATCTAAATTTCACCATCTGCCATGGTGGGATTTGAACTTAAGTCCCGAGGATATTAACTGGTGTCCCGAGTTTACTGGTGATATTCCTACTTTACCACTAGACATCATTTCTAACCTTGATAGAATGCTAGATAAAAACATGGGCGAGGAGAGATTGGAGAGCTATGTTAATTCGATTGGCTGAAGAAGATTCATTTACACTTAGACCCATTGCACTGAATAGCCTAAATTTATAAAACAAATTCTTTAGCTTTCATGATAAACATATAGGGATGTTTATAAAGTGAACAATGTGAGCTATTCTTTTTCTCTTTTAGCAGTTACTTTGAGATGTGAATTCAAATACTATAAAGTAGTCCAAAATTTGAAGGCATGCTTCAAGAGTTGTGGATTAGATAACAAACAGTTCTGTGTATTTTTTTGGAGCAATAAAAAAGAAGTAAAGTGTCAAATAGTTTAAAAGTTTTCATCGACAGTTCAGGAGGCTGGTGCTGGAAAATTGTCAGAATTTGCACAAATGGATAACAAGACATGAGGCAGCCATCTTGGAAATGGCGAAGTGTTTTGTCTACATTGGCGGAGGATGATGGTTCAGTGGATGCTGCCCTCCAGTGTTCCTTGCAACCTATACATCTGATTTCCATATTGATTAATTTAAAGCTTGTATATTCTTCAGCAAAATCATCAAGTAGCCTTTGTCACATTGTATTTTATAAAAACAATTTAACAAGTTGCCCCTCATTTTCCTGCTGACGAATGAGGAAAATTTAATTTGCATGACGCCATTTGCATCTGTAAGCGTGATGTTTGACAATTAAATGAGGCAGTTAATAACGGATGAGAAGATGATCAAAGTTGCAGTTATTGTGGCAACATATTTCAAGCTAAATCTGTGCTTTGACAAGATGGCATAACCCTAATTTACACTGGCAAAATGCTACTTATGTCTTTGAGAGACAGCACTGTGTTTTGTACGCTTTCCATCTCAGTAAAATGATAAATATTGTCTCAGTGTACAAAAACATGGTACATCGCATTGTTTTCTTTTGTTAATTGAAGAATATTGTCTGGCATCGCAGGTACAACCTGACTCAGATTGATTTATTGAGTTACCAGCCTCTGCTCCTGCTTTAGCTCAGATGCTGCAAAAAAATTATTTCCAAAGATTTGACCCTTCCAATCTATGTGTGATTGTGCTATGGACAGGCTGAGAGAGTGGGCAAGTGCATGGCAGATGCAGTGTATTATGGTTAGATGTCAGGTTATCTACAATGGTGGCCGAAACAGGCAGGTTATTATCTGAATGGTGATAGGCTGGGAAATGGGAAGGTACAGCAAAACCTGGGTGTCCTTGTACACCAGTCACTGAAAGTAAGCATTGTGTGTGCAGCAGGCAGTGAAGAAAGTAAGTGGTATTTTCGCCTTTATAGTGGAGGAAATACATACAGGAGCATATTGTACAGGGTCTCAGTGATATCACACCTGGAGTACTGTGTGCGTTTTGATCTTCTTATCAGAGAAAGGAATTAGTTTTATTGTTGTATGTACTCACATGAGTGAGGTTACAAGTGAAAAGTTTGCAAGTCACTACTCATGGCACCATTTTTGGTACGAAGTTACTTAGGGTACCGATTTTAAAATACAAATTCTGACTGAAAAAAGTCGAGAAAAATAAGAAAAAAATGTCCAGCAATAAATTAGAAAAACAGAGAAATAAGAGTTCAGAATAACAATCAATCCAACCCAGATAACACTGGCTTCACACGAGGCAGTGAGTGCTGGGGTTTGGAGTCTGTACAATAGAGGGAGTGCAACAAAGGTTTACCAGACTGACTCCTGGGATGGCAGTATTGATATCAGTAGAACTACTGGATCAGTTAGAATTATATCTCACTGAAGTTCAGAAGAATGAAGGGAAATCAAATAGAAGCCGACAAAATTCAAAAGATTAGACAGGGTAAATGCAGGAAGGATGTTTCCAAAGACAGAAGAAGCTAGAGCCAGGGGATCACAGTTTAAGGATACCAGGAAGACCGTTTAGGAAGGAGATGAGGAGACATTTCTTCACCCAGAAAGTGGTGAGCCTGTGGGATTCTCTGCCACAGGAAGTGGTTGAGGCCAAGACATTGAATATTTTCAAGTGGATTAATATCGGTCTTACGGAATCAACGCGCATGGGGCAAAACAGGGAACAAGTTGTTGGGTTGAATGATCAGCCACAATCATTTTGAATGGCAGAGCAGGCTTAAAGGGGTGAATGGCCTACTCCTGCTCCCTTTCTTTTATGTTTTTATGTTTGTATGGTACACAGAAACACCAAAACCTGATTGGAGGAGTTCAAGCATAGCATGATGGGGAAGTTGGGTACAATTTGGGATGGGACGACGGACCCCTTAAATGTAAAGCCTCTAACTAAAGATGAAACTAAAGATTTTAGATATAGATTCCACTTCAATTACAACCTAAGTTAAGCTAAATTAGATTTGCCTAAATTAAAGGTTTAGACATGTTCTTGCTTAGCAATGTGGTAACTGAGCCCAACCGAAGAAAGGTGTTTGATTTTAGATACTGGTTCATTCTGATGCTGTGACAGGCAAATCGTGAACCTATTATTTTGAAATCGAAACAGAAAACACTGCACAGACTCATCACATAGGCAACATCTATGGAGACAGAGGCAGAGTTAGCATTTCAAGCCCAATAAGTCTTCAGAATCTGAGTTTTATACTCCTGCGATTTAGTGAACTGAGCTACTCAACCACCGCTCTGAATAGATGCATGAGTCATTTGTTACAATATGGAGAAAGGAGCTCCAGTGGAGAGAGGAGATGAAAGACAGATTTTAATTAATCATTACAGAGATAGTAGGAACTGCTGATGCTAGAGAATCTGAGATAACACGGTGTGAAGCTGGATGAACACAGCATCAGAGCAGTATCTTAGGAACAGGAAAGCTTGACGTTTCAGGTTGAGACCCTTCTTCAGAAATGGGGGAGGAAAAGGGGCTTCTGAAATAAATAGAGGGAGGCGGATAGAAGATGGATAAAGGAGAAAGTAGGGTGAGATGAGACAGACAGGTCAAAGAGGCGGAGTTAGAGCCAGTGAAGGTGAATGTAGATGGGGAGTTAGGGAGGGGATGGCTCAGTCCAGGGAGGACGGACAGGTCCAGGAGGCGTGACGAGGATAGTGGGTAGGAGATGGGGGTGAGGCTTGAGGTGAGAGGAATAGTTAGGGAGGCGGGGCCTAGCTGGGCTGGTTTTGGGATATGGTCGGGGGAGGGGAGATTTTGAAGATTCTGTTTTGGTTATTATTGCAGATGGGGTGTGAGATGAGTTGCGGGAAATGCGGGAGACACGGTCGAGGGAATTTTCGGTCACTGTGGGGGGGACGTTACGCTTCTTGAAAAAAGAGGACACCTGGGAAGTTCGGGAGTGAAACACCTCATCTCGGGAGCAGGCGCGGCGGAGGCAAAGGAATTGGGAATAGGGGATGGCCTTTTTACAGGAAGGTGGGTGAGAGGAGGAATATTCTAGATAGTTGGACAAGAGTGGTTCTAAAGGAAGAGTGCTTAATTGGGGGAAGGCCAACTATAGCAAAATTCGGCAGAATATACCGCGGGATAGGATATGTGTACATTTGGAAGAAAATGGGCTTATCAGTGTAAGGTAGCATTGTTTTGTGCAAGGAAGGTCATGTCTTACCAACTTCATAGAAGTCTTTGAGGAAGTGACAAAGTTGTTAGATAAGGGAAGGGATGTAGACATCATATATATGGACAACAATAAGGCATTTGATAAGGTTCTCCATGGTAGGATGATGATGAAAGTGAAGTCACATGGGGTCCAGGGTGTACTGGCTAGATGGATAGAGAACTGGCTGGGAAACAGGAGACAGAGAGTTGTAGTGGAAGGAGTTTCTCAAAATCGACAACTGTGACCAGTGGTGTTCCATAGGGATCTGTGTTGGGACCGCTGTTGTTTGTCATATATGTAAATGATCTGGAGGAAGGTATCGATGGTCTGATTAGCAATTTTGCAGAAATCACCAAGATTGGTGGAGTAACAGATAGTGAAGGAGATTTTTGGAGATTACAGCGCAGTATAGATAAATTGGAGAGTTGGGCGGAGAAATGGCAGATGGAGTTCAATCCAGGCAAATGCGAGGTGGTGCATTTTGGAAGATCCAATTCAAGAGCAAGATATAAATTAATTGGAAAAGCACTGGGGAAAACTGACGCACAGAGAGAACTGGGTGTTCAGGTTCATTTTACCCTGAAGGTAGAAATGCAGGTCGATAGATTGGTCAAGAAGGCATACGGCATGCTTTCATTCATCGGACGGGGTATTGAGTACAAGAGTTGGCAGGTCATGTTACAGTTGTATAGGACTTTGATTGACCACATTTGGAATACTGCATACAGTTCTGGTCGCCACATTACCAAAAGGATGTGGATGCTTTGGAGAGGGTGCAGAGGAGATTCACCAGGATGTTGGGAAATGCAGATGCTGGAGAATCCAAGATAATAAAATGTGAGGCTGGATGAACACAGCAGGCCCAGCAGCATCTCAGGAGCAAATGTTGGATTCTCCAGCATCTGCAGTTCCCATTATCACTGATACAATTTTAACCTCACTGTGAAGCCTCCTCCAGGGATGCCTAACCTGAAGAAGTTACCCTCCTCCCTCCGGACCAACCTCAGGGAATCACTGTCCCACTGCAACTCTCTTGTAATCTCTTCAGCCTTGAAACTGCTCGACTATGTCCTGAAGCAAACCAGGTACCACAGCCACATCACCTGCCTCAGCACCTGCCTCCCCTCCCCCCACTACACCACACAACCAGCCCAGCTCTTCCCCTCCACCCACTGCATCCCAAAACTAGTCCAGCCTGTCTCTGCCTCCCTAACCTGTTCTTCGTCTCACCCATCCCTTCCTCCCACCCCAAGCTGCACCTCCATCTCCTATCTACTAACTTCATCCCACCTCCTTGACCTGTCCGTCTTCCCTAGACTGACCTAACCCCTCCACACCTCCCCACCTATCTCTCCTCTCCACCTATCTTCTTTTCTCTCCATCTTCGGTCCGCCTCCCCATCTCTCCCTATTTATTCCAGAACCCTCACCCCATCCCCCTCTCTGATGAAGGGTCTAGGCCCAAAACGTCAGCTTATGTGCTCCTGAGATGCTGTTTGACCTGCTGTGTTCATCCAGCCTCACATTTTATTATCTTATATTCACCAGGATGTTGCCTGGTATGGAGGGTGCTAGCTATGAAGAGAAGTTGAGTACATTAGGATTATTTACATTAGAAGGACAAAGGTTGAGGGCAGTCCTGATTGAGGTCTACAAAATCATGAGGGGTATAGACAGGGAGGATAGCAAGAAGCTTTTTCCCAGAGTTGGGGACTCAATTACTAGGGGTCATGAGTTCAAGGTGAGAGGGGAAAAGTTTAAAGGAGATATGCGTGGAACGTTCTTTACGCAGAGGGTGTTGGGTGCCTGGAAAGCGTTGCCAGTGGAGATGGTAGAGGCAGGCATGATAGCCTCATTTAAGACATATCTAGACAGATACATGAATAGGCAGGGATCAGAGGGATACAGATCCTTGGAAAATAGGTGACAGGTTTAGGTAGAGGATCTGGATCGGCGCAGGCTTAGAGGGCCAAAGGGCCTGTTCCTGTGCTGTAATTTTCCTTGTTCTTTGTTCTTTGAAACATAAATTTTCTGAATCTCTTTATAGTTTAGAGCTATTTTGACATTTATTTGTCACTTTACTAGTGTAAAGCAACATCTTGCTCAATGAAAGGTCAGTGTACTGTAGGGCTTCATTTGAGTTCAAAATTCATTTCCATGGTAGTTGGAGGTAAAGATTGTTCTATGTTTCAAGTAAAACGATTCATGTTGAAATCGACTTTGTTTTCAGCGGCAAACCTGACACCAAGGCTCTCAATCAGTTCCAGTTTAATTCCAAACTATCCCAAAGTACCATTGAAATTCTCGTCAATTTTACTTTAAAGTTCTTTATCCACATCAAAGACCAAGTGGAGAGTAACTTACTATTTGAAGTTCTCTGGCTTCAAACTGAAGTTCTATCTATTTTACACTTGTAATGAGGCTCATTCGACTCACTGATATAGCCATGAGCCATCAGCCTTTTCAAATTTTATTTACTGGCAATATCTAGCCGAGGCGGCAGGGTACAATAGCTGGAGCAATAATATCCATTTATTCCATATAAAGATGCTGTTTATGAGAAAGACCACGAGGAGATGTGATGTATGATTCTTAAAAGAGGATTAACAAATTTTTTTTGCATATTGTAGACATTGCTGGTGAGGTCAACATTGGTAGTCGAATAAAGTTAACATTTCGAGTCAGGTGTGATTTTCCATCGGAACATTTCTGAAAAAGTGTCATATTGGACTGAAAACATTAACTCAGATTCTGTCTCTGTAGATGCTACTAGATGTGTGAAGTTTTTCCAATATTCTCAGTGCTTGTTTCAGATTCCCAGCATCCACAGTATTCTACACAGAAAACTCAGAAACATTGAAGATAGAAGTAGGAGTAGGCCATTCAACCCTTCAATCCTGCTCCATTATTTAATGTGATCAATCTTCAAAACTCATTATAGTCAGGAAAAGAGGGGTATAAATGCTAATGTTGGCATAGTGGGAAGGGGCAACATTGAATAATAAATAGAGGCGGAGCCCAGAGAGAGAAAAAGAAAACAATGGTTGGGCAGAAAAGGTGAAGGTAACTATTGGGGACCATCAGTGGCTAATAATGAGTTGTGTGTGGCACAGCCCAGGGGATGACAAGGTCTGGTGTGTGGGAGTCATAGTAAGGATGTGGGAGAAAGTGTTTAGGCCCTAAAATTATTGAAATCAGTATTGAGTCCAGGAGGCTGCAGGGTTCTCAGATGGAAAATGAGGTGTTTTTCAAGCTTGCGCTGAGCTTTCCTGGATCATTGCAGCAAGCCCGAGACAGAGATGTTAGCCAGAGAACACTATTACGCATTGAAATGGTGGGACCTAAAAGGTCAGGGTCTTGTTTGCAAGCAGAATGTACATGTTCTGTAAAGTTGTGACACTGTCCGAGTTTTGTTTCCTTAATATATGTCTTTCTCACCCTTTCCCTTGAAGTATATCTTTGCCTGTTACCTGAGCTATTTCTTGTGAAAACGAATTCCACATTCAAAGCATTTTCTAGGTGAAGAATTTCTTCTAAATTCCCCAAAGGATTTGCTAAAGACAGTTCTAAAATGATGGACCCTAGTTTTGGTCTTCCCCAGAACTGAAATCCTCTTGTCTATGTCTAAATTATCCATGTTTTTCATAATCTTTGAATTTTACCTGGGTTGACACCTTGTGGGGGACATTTTTTAACTTGGAATGCTGTTGCACATCAGCAGATGCGGTCCTTGACAGAAGGTAGATCCAAATCCAGAGGTAAGGAAACCTCAATGATTGGAGATCTCCCGAGAGCTGCAGCTTTCATATACCATGTTGATCTCACATGAACATCTTCCTCCTGGATCTCCAGTGAGGACCTGTTCTGGATTCTGCTTAGTCTAGTCCCCAACCTCCTCACCCTGCCAGGAGCTGAGAATTCTTTTTAAGGTCATCCCAGAAAAGAAACCCTTGAATTATTCATCGTTTTCAAACATATCTGACATTTCATGTGTGGTCAAGCAGAGTCAGGGCCAAAGAAATTACCAGAGGGTTGCAGTGGGAGAGAGATCCAGTGAAGTCTTTCAGGAGGGAGGAGGGTAACTTCTTCAAAGTAGGCATCTCCAGAAGATGCTTCGCAGCCAGGGTTATAACTTGCTCAGAGATAGTAGGAACTGCCGATGCTGGAGTCTGTGGTAACACAGTGTGGAGCTGGAGGAACACAGCAAGCCAGGCAGCATCAGAGGAGCAGGAAATTTGATGTTTTAGGTTGGGATGAACTTCCCTGCTCCTTGATGCTGCCTGGCCTGCTGTGTTCCTCCAGCCCCACACTGTGTTATCTTTGACTCTAGCATCAACAGTTCTTACTATCTCTGATCTCTCAGAGGCTACATTTTCTGTGCTTTGTCAGCAAATCTACACCCTATATGCAATGTGGAAATCAGAACTAAGGCCCACACTCTAAATATCTAACAAGTCCCATGATAATGGTAAGGCAAGGATAATGAATTCTTTTGTCCTCCATCATCCGGTCTTAATATCTGGGAACTTCAGAAACTAAAGTGGCTTTAAGGCCAAAATAATCTCGATCAACTCAATCCCAAGAAGTACCAGACTTCCATTATCACAGGAGGCCACTATTCAGCGGCACAATACACAAGACATATTCTATAAACTTCTCTGGCTTAGAACATTGCAGCATCTCACTTCAGAATGTACTTAAGTGGAATTATGAGATAATGAGTCAGAGTAAGAATGGATACTGATTCCTCCTTGAACAGATTGCTTCAATTTCTGAGCTGATCAATGAGCATACTGTGAGTCAAACAGAAATCCTGCCAGCAGGAAGAAAAGAGAGAAAGAACTTGAATTTATTGGGCTCTGCTCAAGTCCTCAGGTCATCCCAAAGGTGCTTCAAAGTCAATAAATTACTTTTGAAGTCTTGTAAACAAACTCTGATGCCAATTTTCACAAAGCTAGGTCCTGCAATTAAAAGGAAGCTGATTTATCCGACAAATTTACCAGTCTGCTCAATTTCTAAGACCTTCATCCTGCATTCCAAGTTCTATCTCATCCTTTCGGAACTATCACTTTCAAAGCAATCAGTGACCAGTGTCACCAGAGCACAGGTGGCATTCCAGGTTACTGTCCATGCTGCTCTCAGCCAGAGCTTTGCTCATAATTCTCAAACTGCTGATAGATGCAGCTTAAAGTTTCAATCCTGCTCTGAAGGAAATCCCAATCCAATTTGTTCAATACCAAGAGAAACCAGTGCAAAGATTGGAGCTCTTTTAAACATAATTTGCATCTGATATACATTGAGAATATGTGATCTTTCATGCTGGTAAAAAAAGCTGCATAAATGACAATTCCACCAGGTTCAATAAATTGTCAAACCACGATGCTGCTATTTGTATTTATCTATGAGTCATTGAGGAGGCATCTAAAATCAAGTGTTTTTGAATTCTGATGTACAAAGGCATGAACAGGAACAGTTTTGAAGCTTTAAATTTATTAGAAAGCTCATGTCAATGTAACCAGTAAATAATTCTGTTTAGAGTTTCTCAACTCAATGATTTCTCCCACACATTAGTTGCTCCCTCACTTCGCATTCACTGTCCCTCCATAATCACTCTCTCTCCACATCCACTTCCCTCCTTAATCATGTTCTCCTCACATTCACTCTCTTTCCTTAATCGCCCTCTCTCCACACTCACTCATTGAGTCTCTAATCGCAATCACTTTAAAATCATACTATTTATCTGCAAGCATCTCTCTTTCTGTCTCTCTGCCTCTCTTCCCCGCCTCTCACTTTCTCGACAATCTCTCTCTCTCTCTCTTTCCACAATGACTGTCTCCTGACTGAGGTTAAGGGCATACCTTGTGTCTGTAGTTCCTCTGCTCCATGCGTTGTTGTAAAAAATTGAAAGTACCTTTACAGTTTCCAAGTTGAGTAATTAAAAATCTTACCCAATCCAGGTCTGAAACAAGGAGCTTTACCAACCAATTTTTTTTTAATGAAAAGACACAACTTAATCAATGAAACTGAATATTGAGTTTACATAGATAGTTCTTATGAAAGTATAAATGCTTATCCTTCTTAGTCTCAATAGACTCACACATGCACGATCTACAGAAAAAGAATACTACTTGGCCAGATTTGCTTTTTGGGAAAAAAAAACGTACTTTGGCCAAAAGGTTGTCTTGAAATGAAACAATAGAACATAAAACATTCAAGAGTCTTTTGTTCTGATATTAGGGCATGGGTGAGTCATGTGACTAGTCAGATACAGTTGTCTCTGAAGTTTTGCAGAGCTCCTCCTGACTGACCAAACCCCATTCCAACTCCCTACCGATACACAACTTTACTGGCTCCATCCCTGCCTCATTGACCTATCTGTTTTCTCTCCACCTATCTGCTCCTCTGTCCACCTTTCATCATCGCCTCCCCCTCTCTCTATTTATTTCAGGTTCCCCTTCCCCTTCCCCCTTTCTGAAGAAGAGTCAAGAGCGGAGACATCAGCTTTCCTGCAACTCTGATGCTGCCTGGCCTGCTGTGTTCATCCAGCTCTACATCTTATTACCTCACACTCCAGCAATGGCAGTTCTTACTAACTCTCAGGAAATACAGTCTGGAGTTGCTTTTTCAATCATGCTTTCAAAACAACAAATAGGTTTCACTCTGAATTGATGCAGAGAGAATATCTTTGCAGAAATGGGAGAGGTTATTGAAAACACAGTCAAAGAACACTCAACAACAAAGCAAGTTGTTATCAACAGTCATGTGATTTTTAGGAAGTTTTGTCAAACCCCAAATGCCCACAGTGAATTTTCAATGAATCCTTTTAATGAAATCTCTCCAACCATAAACGCAAAATTTGATCCGACAACACCTCAGTCATCCAAGCAAGATGTGTCGTTCAGATTTCACTATATCTCTCTTGCCCCAATTCCCTCCTTTCTCTTCTGAATATCCACCCTACCAAACTGCCCCAGGGACATACCTATGTTTCAGTAAGAACACTTTACATTCCTTACTCTGAAGAAAAGTTGAACAGTTCAGGCATTTACCCCTAAGCGTTTGGAAGAGCTAATGTGTAGATCTCCAATGTGGATCATGACTCCATTTTATCTACCACCATTCGAATCTAGCCTTGAACCCTAGTGAGTTCAGGAATTCAGGGAACCTGGCAAGTGACGGTAGTTACAGTGTGAAATCCTGGGGAGTGACGGTAGTTACAGTGTGAAATCCTGGTGAGTGAGAGTGGTTACAGTGTGAAATCCTGGTGAGTGAGAGTGGTTACAGTGTGAATTCCTGGTGAGTGACAGTGGTTACAGTGTGAAATCCTGGGGAGTGACGGTAGTTACAGTGTGAAATCCTGGGGAGTGAGAATGGTTACAGTGTGAAATCCTGGGGAGTGAGAGTGGTTACAGTGTGAAATCCTGGTGAGTGACAGTGGTTACAGTGTGAAATCCTGGGGAGTGACGGTAGTTACAGTGTGAAATCCTGGGGAGTGACGGTGGTGACAGTGTGAAATCCTGGGGAGTGAGAGTGGTTACAGTGTGAAATCCTGGTGAGTGACAGTGGTTACAGTGTGAAATCCTGGGGAGTGACGGTAGTTACAGTGTGAAATCCTGGGGAGTGAGAGTGGTTACAGTGTGAAATCCTGGGGAGTGACGGTGGTTACAGTGTGAAATCCTGGGGAGTGACAGTGGTTACAGTGTGAAATCCTGGGGAGTGACGGTGGTGACAGTGTGAAATCCTGGGGAGTGAGAGTGGTTACAGTGTGAAATCCTGGTGAGTGACAGTGGTTACAGTGTGAAATCGTGGGGAGTGACGGTAGTTACAGTGTGAAATCCTGGGGAGTGAGAGTGGTTACAGTGTGAAATCCTGGGGAGTGACGGTGGTTACAGTGTGAAATCCTGGGGAGTGACGGTGGTGACAGTGTGAAATCCTGGGGAGTGAGAGTGGTTACAGTGTGAAATCCTGGGGAGTGACTGTGGTTACAGTGTGAAATCCTGGTGAGTGACAGTGGTTACAGTGTGAAATCCTGGTGAGTGAGAGTGGTTACAGTGTGAAATCCTGGGGAGTGAGAATGGTTACAGTGTGAAATCCTGGGGAGTGAGAGTGGTTACAGTGTGAAATCCTGGTGAGTGACAGTGGTTACAGTGTGAAATCCTGGGGAGTGAGAATGGTTACAGTGTGAAATCCTGGTGAGTGACAGTGGTTACAGTGTGAAATCCTGGGGAGTGAGAATGGTTACAGTGTGAAATCCTGGGGAGTGAGAGTGGTTACAGTGTGAAATCCTGGGGAGTGAGAGTGGTTACAGTGTGAAATCCTGGGGAGTGAGAGTGGTTACAGTGTGAAATCCTGGGGAGTGAGAGTGGTTACAGTGTGAAATCCTGGGGAGTGAGAATGGTTACAGTGTGAAATCCTGGTGAGTGACAGTGGTTACAGTGTGAAATCCTGGGGAGTGAGAATGGTTACAGTGTGAAATCCTGGGGAGTGAGAGTGGTTACAGTGTGAAATCCTGGTGAGTGAGAGTGGTTACAGTGTGAAATCCTGGGGAGTGAGAGTGGTTACAGTGTGAAATCCTGGTGAGTGACAGTGGTTACAGTGTGAAATCCTGGGGAGTGAAAGTGGTAACAGTGTGAAATCCTCGGGAGTGAGAATGGTTACAGTGTGAAATCCTCGGGAGTGAGAATGGTTACAGTGTGAAATCCTGGTGAGTGACAGTGGTTACAGTGTGAAATCCTCGGGAGTGAGAATGGTTACAGTGTGAAATCCTGGTGAGTGACAGTGGTTACAGTGTGAAATCCTCGGGAGTGAGAATGGTTACAGTGTGAAATCCTGGTGAGTGACAGTGGTTACAGTGTGAAATCCTGGGGAGTGAGAGTGGTTACAGTGTGAAATCCTGGGGAGTGACAGTGGTTACAGTGTGAAATCCTGGTGAGTGAGAGTGGTTACAGTGTGAAATCCTGGGGAGTGACAGTGGTTACAGTGTGAAATCCTGGTGAGTGAGAGTGGTTACAGTGTGAAACCCTGGTGAGTGACAGTGGTTACAGTGTGAAATCCTGGGGAGTGAGAGTGGTTACAGAGTGAAATCCTGGGGAGTGAGAATGGTTACAGTGTGAAATCCTGGGGAGTGAGAGTGGTTACAGTGTGAAATCCTGGGGAGTGAGAATGGTTACAGTGTGAAATCCTGGGGAGTGAGAGTGGTTACAGTGTGAAATCCTGGGGAGTGACAGTGGTTACAAAGTAAAATCCTGGGGAGTGAGAATGGTTACAGTGTGAAATCCTGGGGAGTGAGAGTGGTTACAGTGTGAAATCCTGGGGAGTGACAGTGGTTACAGTGTGAAATCCTGGGGAGTGAGGGTGGTTACAGTGTGAAATCCTGGGGAGTGAGAATGGTTACAGTGTGAAATCCTGGTGAGTGACAGAGGTTACAGTGTGAAATCCTGGGGAGTGAGAGTGGTTACAGTGTGAAATCCTCGGGAGTGAGAATGGTTACAGTGTGAAATCCTGGGGAGGGAGAGTGGTTACAGTGTGAAATCCTGGGGAGTGAGAGTGGTTACAGTGTGAAATCCTGGGGAGTGACAGTGGTTACAGTGTGAAATCCTGGGGAGTGAGAGTGGTTACAGTGTGAAATCCGGGGGAGTGACAGTGGTTATAGTGTGAAATCCTCGGGAGTGAGAATGGTTACAGTGTGAAATCCAGGTGAGTGAGAGTCGTTACAGTGTGAAATCCTGGGGAGTGAGAGTGGTTACAGTGTGAAATCCTGGGGAGTGACAGTGGTTACAGTGTGAAATCCTGGGGAGTGAGAGTGGTTACAGAGTGAAATCCTGGGGAGTGAGAATGGTTACAGTGTGAAATCCTGGGGAGTGAGAATGGTTACAGTGTGAAATCCTGGGGAGTGAGAGTGGTTACAGTGTGAAATCCTGGGGAGTGACAGTGGTTACAGTGTGAAATCCTGGTGAGTGATTGTGCTTACAGTGTGAAATCCTGGTGAGTGACAGTGGTTACAGTGTGAAATCCTGGGGAGTGAGAGCGATTACAGTGTGAAATCCTGGGGAATGACAGTAGTTACAGTGTGAAAACCTGGTGAGTGAGAGTGGTTACAGTGTGAAATCCTGGTGAGTGAGGGTGGTTACAGTGTGAAATCCTGGTGAGTGACAGTGGTTACAGTGTGAAATCCTGGGGAGTGAGAGTGGTTACAGTGTGAAATCCTGGGGAGTGAGAATGGTTACAGTGTGAAATCCTGGTGAGTGACAGTGGTTACAGTGTGAAATCCTCGGGAGTGAGAATGGTTACAGTGTGAAATCCTGGTGAGTGACAGTGGTTACAGTGTGAAATCCTCGGGAGTGAGAATGGTTACAGTGTGAAATCCTGGTGAGTGACAGTGGTTACAGTGTGAAATCCTGGGGAGTGAGAGTGGTTACAGAGTGAAATCCTGGTGAGTGAGAGTGGTTACAGTGTGAAATCCTGGGGAGTGACAGTGGATACAGTGTGAAATCCTGGTGAGTGAGAGTGGTTACAGTGTGAAAACCTGGTGAGTGAGAATGGTTACAGTGTGAAACCCTGGTGAGTGACAGTGGTTACAGTGTGAAATCCTGGGGAGTGACAGTGGTTACAGTGTGAAATCCTGGGGAGTGAGAGTGGTTACAGAGTGAAATCCTGGGGAGTGAGAATGGTTACAGTATGAAATCCTGGGGAGTGAGAGTGGTTACAGTGTGAAATCCTGGGGAGTGACAGTGGTTACAAAGTAAAATCCTGGGGAGTGAGAATGGTTACAGTGTGAAATCCTGGTGAGTGAGAGTGGTTACAGTGTGAAATCCTGGGGAGTGACAGTGGTTACAGTGTGAAATCCTGGGGAGTGAGAGTGGTTACAGTGTGAAATCCTGGGGAGTGAGAATGGTTACAGTGTGAAATCCTGGTGAGTGACAGTGGTTACAGTGTGAAATCCTGGGGAGTGAGAGTGGTTACAGTGTGAAATCCTGGGGAGTGAGAATGGTTACAGTGTGAAATCCTGGGGAGTGAGAGTGGTTACAGTGTGAAATCCTGGGGAGTGAGAGTGGTTACAGTGTGAAATCCTGGGGAGTGACAGTGGTTACAGTGTGAAATCCTGGGGAGTGAGAGTGGTTACAGTGTGAAATCCTGGGGAGTGACAGTGGTTACAGTGTGAAATCCTCGGGAGTGAGAATGGTTACAGTGTGAAATCCAGGTGAGTGAGAGTCGTTACAGTGTGAAATCCTGGGGAGTGAGAGTGGTTACAGTGTGAAATCCTGGGGAGTGAGAGTGGTTACAGTGTGAAATCCTGGGGAGTGACAGTGGTTACAGTGTGAAATCCTGGGGAGTGAGAGTGGTTACAGAGTGAAATCCTGGGGAGTGAGAATGGTTACAGTGTGAAATCCTGGGGAGTGAGAATGGTTACAGTGTGAAATCCTGGGGAGTGAGAGTGGTTACAGTGTGAAATCCTGGGGAGTGAGAATGGTTACAGTGTGAAATCCTGGGGAGTGACAGTGGTTACAGTGTGAAATCCTGGGGAGTGAGAATGGTTACAGTGTGAAATCCTGGGGAGTGAGAGTGGTTACAGTGTGAAATCCTGGGGAGTGAAAGTGGTTACAGTGTGAAATCCTGGTGAGTGACAGTGGTTACAGTGTGAAATCCTGGGGAGTGAGAATGGTTACAGTGTGAAATCCTGGGGAATGACAGTAGTTACAGTGTGAAAACCTGGTGAGTGAGAGTGGTGACAGTGTGAAAACCTGGAGAGTGAAAGTGGTTACAGTGTGAAATCCTGGTGAGTGAGGGTGGTTACAGTGTGAAATCCTGGTGAGTGACAGTGGTTACAGTGTGAAATCCTGGGGAGTGAGAGTGGTGACAGTGTGAAATCCTGGTGAGTGAGAGTGGTTACAGTGTGAAATCCTGGTGAGTGAGAGTGGTTACAGTGTGAAATCCTGGGGAGTGAGAGTGGTTACAGTGTGAAATACTGGTGAGTGAGAGTGGTTACAGTGTGAAAACCTGGTGAGTGAGAGTGGTTACAGTGTGAAATCCTGGTGAGTGAGAGTGGTTACAGTGTGAAATCCTGGAGAGTGACAGTGGTTACAGTGTGAAACCCTGGTGAGTGAGAGTGGTTACAGTGTGAAATCCTGGTGAGTGAGAGTGGTTACAGTGTGAAATCCTGGTGAGTGACAGTGGTTACACTGTGAAATCCTGGGGAGTGACAGTGGTTACAGTGTGAAATCCTGGTGAGTGACTGTGGTGACAGTGTGAAATCCTGGGGAGTGAGAGTGGTGACAGTGTGAAATCCTGGGGTGTGAGAGTGGTGACAGTGTGAAATCCTGGGGAGTGAGAGTGGTTACAGTGTGAAATCCTGGGGAGTGAAAGTGGTTACAGTGTGAAATCCTGGGGTGTGAGAGTGGTGACAGTGTGAAATCCTGGGGAGTGACAGTGGTTACAGTGTGAAATCGTGGAGAGTGAAAGTGGTTACAGTGTGAAATCCTAAGGAGTGAGAGTGGTGACAGTGTGAAATCCTGGGGAGTGACAGTGGTTACAATGTGAAACCCCGGTGAGTGAGAGTGGTTACAGTGTGAAATCCTGGTGAGTGAGGGTGGTTACAGTGTGAAATCCTGGTGAGTGAGAGTGGTTACAGAGTGAAATCCTCGGGAGTGAGAATGGTTACAGTGTAAAATCCTCGGGAGTGAGAATGGTTACAGTGTGAAATCCTGGGGAGTGAGAGTGGTTACAGTGTGAAATCGTGGGGAGTGACAGTGGTTACAGTGTGAAATCCTCGGGAGTGAGAATGGTTACAGTGTGAAATCCTGGTGAGTGAGAATGGTTACAGTGTGAAATCCTGGGGAGTGAGAGTGGTGACAGTGTGAAATCCTGGGGAGTGAGAGTGGTTACAGTGTGAAATCCTGGGGAGTGACAGTGGTTACAGTGTGAAATCCTGGGGAGTGACAGTGGTTACAGTGTGAAATCCTCGGGAGTGAGAATGGTTACAGTGTGAAATCCTGGTGAGTGAGAGTCGTTACAGTGTGAAATCCTGGGGAGTGAGAGTGGTTACAGTGTGAAATCCTGGGGAGTGACAGTGGTTACAGTGTGAAATCCTCGGGAGTGAGAATGGTTACAGTGTGAAATCCAGGTGAGTGAGAGTCGTTACAGTGTGAAATCCTGGGGAGTGAGAGTGGTTACAGTGTGAAATCCTGGGGAGTGAGAGTGGTTACAGTGTGAAATCCTGGGGAGTGAGTGTGGTTACAGAGTGAAATCCTGGGGAGTGAGAATGGTTACAGTGTGAAATCCTGGGGAGTGAGAATGGTTACAGTGTGAAATCCTGGGGAGTGAGAGTGGTTACAGTGTGAAATCCTGGGGAGTGACAGTGGTTACAGTGTGAAATCCTGGTGAGTGATTGTGCTTACAGTGTGAAATCCTGGTGAGTGACAGTGGTTACAGTGTGAAATCCTGGGGAGTGAGAGCGATTACAGTGTGAAATCCTGGGGAATGACAGTAGTTACAGTGTGAAAACCTAGTGAGTGAGAGTGGTTACAGTGTGAAATCCTGGTGTGTGAGGGTGGTTACAGTGTGAAATCCTGGTGAGTGACAGTGGTTACAGTGTGAAATCCTGGAGAGTGACAGTGGTTACAGTGTGAAACCCTGGTGAGTGAGAGTGGTTACACTGTGAAATCCTGGGGAGTGACAGTGGTTACAGTGTGAAATCCTGGTGAGTGACTGTGGTGACAGTGTGAAATCCTGGGGAGAGAGAGTGGTGACAGTGTGAAGTCCTGGGGTGTGAGAGTGGTGACAGTGTGAAATCCTGGGGAGTGACAGTGGTTACAGTGTGAAATCCTGGGGAGTGAGAGTGGTGACAGTGTGAAATCCTGGGGAGTGACAGTGGTTACAGTGTGAAATCCTGGGGAGTGAAAGTGGTTACAGTGTGAAATCCTGGGGTGTGAGAGTGGTGACAGTGTGAAATCATGGGGAGTGACAGTGATTACAGTGTGAAATCCTGGAGAGTGAAAGTGGTTACAGTGTGAAATCCTAAGGAGTGAGAGTGGTGACAGTGTGAAATCCTGGGGAGTGAGAGTGGTTACAGTGTGAAATCCTGGGGAGTGAGAGTGGTTACAGTGTGAAATCCTGGGGAGTGACAGTGGTTACAATGTGAAACCCCGGTGAGTGAGAGTGGTTACAGTGTGAAATCCTGGTGAGTGAGGGTGGTTACAGTGTGAAATCCTGGTGAGTGAGAGTGGTTACAGTGTGAAATCCTGGGGAGTGACAGTGGTTACAGTGTGAAATCCTGGGGAGTGAGAGTGGTTACAGAGTGAAATCCTGGGGAGTGAGAGTGGTTACAGTGTGAAATCCTGGGGAGTGACAGTGGTTACAGTGTGAAATCCTCGGGAGTGAGAATGGTTACAGTGTGAAATCCTGGTGAGTGAGAATGGTTACAGTGTGAAATCCTGGTGAGTGAGAGTGGTTACAGTGTGAAATCCTGGGGAGTGAGAGTGGTTACAGTGTGAAATCCTGGGGAGTGACAGTGGTTACAGTGTGAAATCCTGGTGAGTGATTGCGGTTACAGTGTGAAAGCCTGGTGAGTGAGAGTCGTTACAGTGTGAAATCCAGGGGAGTGAGAGTGGTTACAGTGTGAAATCCTGGTGAGTGACAGTGGTGACAGTATGAAATCCTGGTGAGTGACAGTGGTTACAGTGTGAAATCCTGGTGAGTGAGAGTGGTTACAGTGTGAAATCCTGGGGAGTGAGAGTGGTTACAGTGTGAAATCCTGGTGAGTGACAGTGGTTACAGTGTGAAATCCTGGTGAGTGACAGTGGTTACAGTGTGAAATCCTGGTGAGTGAGAGTCGTTACACTGTCAAATCCTGGTGAGTGAGAGTGGTTACACTGTGATATCCTGGGGAGTGACAGTGGTTACAGTGTGAAATACTGGTGAGTGACTGTGGTGACAGTGTGAAATCCTGGTGAGTGAAAGTGGTTACAGTGTGAAATCCTGGGGAGTGAGAGTGGTGACAGTGTGAAATCCTGGTGAGTGAAAGTGGTTACAGTGTGAAATCCTGGTGAGTGAGAGTGGTTACAGTGTGAAATCCTGGTGAGTGCGAGTGGTTACAGTGTGAAATCCTGGGGAGTGACAGTGGTTACTATGTGAAATCCTGGAGAGTGAAAGTGGTTACAGTGTGAAATCCTAAGGAGTGAGAGTGGTGACAGTGTGAAATCCTGGGGAGTGACAGTGGTTACAATTTGAAACCCCGGTGAGTGAGAGTGGTTACAGTGTGAAATCCTGGTGAGTGAGAGTGGTTACAGTGTGAAATCCTGGAGAGTGACAATGGTTACAGTGTGAAAACCTGGTGAGTGAGAGTGGTTACACTGTGAAATCCTGGGGAGTGACTGTGGTGACAGAGTGAAATCCTGGGGAGTGAGAGTGGTTACAGTGTGAAATCCTGGTGAGTGAGAGTGGTTACAGTGTGAAATTCTGGTGAGTGAAAGTGGTTACAGTGTGAAATCCTGGGGAGTGAGAGTGGTGACAGTGTGAAATCCTGGTGAGTGAAAGTGGTAACCGTGTGAAATCCTGGTGAGTGAAAGTGGTTACAGTGTGAAATCCTGGTGAGTGAGAGTGGTAACAGTGTGAAATCCTTGGGAGTGACAGTGGTTACAGTGTGAAATCCTGTGGAGTGAAAGTGGTTACAGTGTGAAATCCTCGGGAGTGAGAATGGTTACAGTGTGAAATCCTGGGGAGGGAGAGTGGTTACAGTGTGAAATCCTGGGGAGTGAGAGTGGTTACAGTGTGAAATCCTCGGGAGTGAGAATGGTTACAGTGTGAAATCCTGGGGAGGGAGAGTGGTTACAGTGTGAAATCCTGGGGTGTGAGAGTGGTTACATTGTGAAATCCTGGGGAGTGACAGTGGTTACAGTGTGAAATCCTGGGGAGTGAGAGTGGTTACAGTGTGAAATCCTGGGGAGTGACAGTGGTTACAGTGTGAAATCCTCGGGAGTGAGAATGGTTACAGTGTGAAATCCAGGTGAGTGAGAGTCGTTACAGTGTGAAATCCTGGGGAGTGAGAGTGGTTACAGTGTGAAATCCTGGGGAGTGAGAGTGGTTACAGTGTGAAATCCTGGGGAGTGACAGTGGTTACAGTGTGAAATCCTGGGGAGTGAGAGTGGTTACAGAGTGAAATCCTGGGGAGTGAGAATGGTTACAGTGTGAAATCCTGGGGAGTGAGAATGGTTGCAGTGTGAAATCCTGGGGAGTGAGAGTGGTTACAGTGTGAAATCCTGGGGAGTGACAGTGGTTACAGTGTGAAATCCTGGTGAGTGATTGTGCTTACAGTGTGAAATCCTGGTGAGTGACAGTGGTTACAGTGTGAAATCCTGGGGAGTGAGAGCGATTACAGTGTGAAATCCTGGGGAATGACAGTAGTTACAGTGTGAAAACCTGGTGAGTGAGAGTGGTTACAGTGTGAAATCCTGGTGAGTGAGGGTGGTTACAGTGTGAAATCCTGGTGAGTGACAGTGGTTACAGTGTGAAATCCTGGGGAGTGAGAGTGGTTACAGTGTGAAATCCTGGGGAGTGAGAATGGTTACAGTGTGAAATCCTGGTGAGTGACAGTGGTTACAGTGTGAAATCCTCGGGAGTGAGAGTGGTTACAGTGTGAAATCCTGGTGAGTGACAGTGGTTACAGTGTGTAATCCTGGGGAGTGACAGTGGTTACAGTGTGAAATCCTGGTGAGTGACAGTGGTTACAGTGTGAAATCCTCGGGAGTGAGAATGGTTACAGTGTGAAATCCTGGTGAGTGACAGTGGTTACAGTGTGAAATCCTGGGGAGTGAGAGTGGTTACAGAGTGAAATCCTGGTGAGTGAGAGTGGTTACAGTGTGAAATCCTGGGGAGAGACAGTGGATACAGTGTGAAATCCTGGTGAGTGAGAGTGGTTACAGTGTGAAAACCTGGTGAGTGAGAATGGTTACAGTGTGAAACCCTGGTGAGTGACAGTGGTTACAGTGTGAAATCCTGGGGAGTGACAGTGGTTACAGTGTGAAATCCTGGGGAGTGAGAGTGGTTACAGAGTGAAATCCTGGGGAGTGAGAATGGTTACAGTGTGAAATCCTGGGGAGTGAGAGTGGTTACAGTGTGAAATCCTGGGGAGTGACAGTGGTTACAAAGTAAAATCCTGGGGAGTGAGAATGGTTACAGTGTGAAATCCTGGTGAGTGAGAGTGGTTACAGTGTGAAATCCTGGGGAGTGACAGTGGTTACAGTGTGAAATCCTGGGGAGTGAGAGTGGTTACAGTGTGAAATCCTGGGGAGTGAGAATGGTTACAGTGTGAAATCCTGGTGAGTGACAGTGGTTACAGTGTGAAATCCTGGGGAGTGAGAGTGGTTACAGTGTGAAATCCTGGGGAGTGAGAATGGTTACAGTGTGAAATCCTGGGGAGTGAGAGTGGTTACAGTGTGAAATCCTGGGGAGTGAGAGTGGTTACAGTGTGAAATCCTGGGGAGTGACAGTGGTTACAGTGTGAAATCCTGGGGAGTGAGAGTGGTTACAGTGTGAAATCCTGGGGAGTGACAGTGGTTACAGTGTGAAATCCTCGGGAGTGAGAATGGTTACAGTGTGAAATCCAGGTGAGTGAGAGTCGTTACAGTGTGAAATCCTGGGGAGAGACAGTGGATACAGTGTGAAATCCTGGTGAGTGAGAGTGGTTACAGTGTGAAAACCTGGTGAGTGAGAATGGTTACAGTGTGAAACCCTGGTGTGTGACAGTGGTTACAGTGTGAAATCCTGGGGAGTGACAGTGGTTACAGTGTGAAATCCTGGGGAGTGAGAGTGGTTACAGAGTGAAATCCTGGGGAGTGAGAATGGTTACAGTGTGAAATCCTGGGGAGTGAGAGTGGTTACAGTGTGAAATCCTGGGGAGTGACAGTGGTTACAAAGTAAAATCCTGGGGAGTGAGAATGGTTACAGTGTGAAATCCTGGTGAGTGAGAGTGGTTACAGTGTGAAATCCTGGGGAGTGACAGTGGTTACAGTGTGAAATCCTGGGGAGTGAGAGTGGTTACAGTGTGAAATCCTGGGGAGTGAGAATGGTTACAGTGTGAAATCCTGGTGAGTGACAGTGGTTACAGTGTGAAATCCTGGGGAGTGAGAGTGGTTACAGTGTGAAATCCTGGGGAGTGAGAATGGTTACAGTGTGAAATCCTGGGGAGTGAGAGTGGTTACAGTGTGAAATCCTGGGGAGTGAGAGTGGTTACAGTGTGAAATCCTGGGGAGTGACAGTGGTTACAGTGTGAAATCCTGGGGAGTGAGAGTGGTTACAGTGTGAAATCCTGGGGAGTGACAGTGGTTACAGTGTGAAATCCTCGGGAGTGAGAATGGTTACAGTGTGAAATCCAGGTGAGTGAGAGTCGTTACAGTGTGAAATCCTGGGGAGTGAGAGTGGTTACAGTGTGAAATCCTGGGGAGTGAGAGTGGTTACAGTGTGAAATCCTGGGGAGTGACAGTGGTTACAGTGTGAAATCCTGGGGAGTGAGAGTGGTTACAGAGTGAAATCCTGGGGAGTGAGAATGGTTACAGTGTGAAATCCTGGGGAGTGAGAATGGTTACAGTGTGAAATCCTGGGGAGTGAGAGTGGTTACAGTGTGAAATCCTGGGGAGTGAGAATGGTTACAGTGTGAAATCCTGGGGAGTGACAGTGGTTACAGTGTGAAATCCTGGGGAGTGAGAATGGTTACAGTGTGAAATCCTGGGGAGTGAGAGTGGTTACAGTGTGAAATCCTGGGGAGTGAAAGTGGTTACAGTGTGAAATCCTGGTGAGTGACAGTGGTTACAGTGTGAAATCCTGGGGAGTGAGAGCAATTGCAGTGTGAAATCCTGGGGAATGACAGTAGTTACAGTGTGAAAACCTGGTGAGTGAGGGTGGTTACAGTGTGAATTCCTGGGGAGTGAGAGTGGTTACAGTGTGAAATCCTGGTGAGTGAGGGTGGTTACAGTGTGAAATCCTGGTGAGTGACAGTGGTGACAGTGTGAAATCCTGGAGAGTGAGAGTGGTGACAGTGTGAAATCCTGGGGTGTGAGAGTGGTGACAGTGTGAAATCCTGGGGAGTGACAGTGGTTACAGTGTGAAATCCTGGGGAGTGAGAGTGGTGACAGTGTGAAATCCTGGGGAGTGAGAATGGTTACAGTGTGAAATCCTGGGGAGTGAAAGTGGTTACAGTGTGAAATCCTGGGGTGTGAGAGTGGTGACAGTGTGAAATCCTGGGGAGTGACAGTGATTACAGTGTGAAATCCTGGAGAGTGAAAGTGGTTACAGTGTGAAATCCTAAGGAGTGAGAATGGTTACAGTGTGAAATCCTAAGGAGTGAGAGTGGTGACAGTGTGAAATCCTGGGGAGTGACAGTGGTTACAATGTGAAACCCCGGTGAGTGAGAGTGGTTACAGTGTGAAATCCTGGTGAGTGAGGGTGGTTACAGTGTGAAATCCTGGTGAGTGAGAGTGGTTACAGTGTGAAATCCTGGGGAGTGACAGTGGTTACAGTGTGAAATCCTGGGGAGTGAGAGTGGTTACAGAGTGAAATCCTGGGGAGTGAGAATGGTTACAGTGTAAAATCCTCGGGAGTGAGAATGGTTACAGTGTGAAATCCTGGGGAGTGAGAGTGGTTACAGTGTGAAATCCTGGGGAGTGACAGTGGTTACAGTGTGAAATCCTCGGGAGTGAGAATGGTTACAGTGTGAAATCCTGGTGAGTGAGAATGGTTACAGTGTGAAATCCTGGTGAGTGAGAGTCGTTACAGTGTGAAATCCTGGGGAGTGACAGTGGTTACAGTGTGAAATCCTCGGGAGTGAGAGTGGTTACAGTGTGAAATCCTGGGGAGTGAGAGTGGTTACAGTGTGAAATCCTGGGGAGTGAGAGTGGTTACAGTGTAAAATCCTGGTGAGTGATTGCGGTTACAGTGTGAAATCCTGGTGAGTGAGAGTCGTTACAGTGTGAAATCCAGGGGAGTGAGAGTGGTTACAGTGTGAAATCCTGGTGAGTGACAGTGGTGACAGTGTGAAATCCTGGTGAGTGACAGTGGTGACAGTGTGAAATCCTGGTGAGTGAGAGTGGTTACAATGTGAAATCCTGGTGAGTGACAGTGGTTACAGTGTGAAATCCTGGTGAGTGACTGTGGTGACAGTGTGAAATCCTGGTGAGTGAGAGTGGTTACAGTGTGAAATCCTGGTGAGTGACAGTGGTGACAGTGTGAAATCCTGGTGAGTGAGAGTGGTTACAGTGTGAAATCCTGGTGAGTGAGAGTGGTTACAGTGTGAAATCCTGGTGAGTGACAGTGGTTACAGTGTGAAATCCTGGTGAGTGAAAGTGGTTACAGTGTGAAATCCTGGGGAGTGAGAGTGGTGACAGTGTGAAATCCTGGTGAGTGAAAGTGGTTACAGTGTGAAATCCTGGGGAGTGACAGTGGTTACAGTGTGAAATCCTGGAGAGTGAAAGTGGTTACAGTGTGAAATCCTAAGGAGTGAGAGTGGTGACAGTGTGAAATCCTGGGGAGTGACAGTGGTTACAATTTGAAACCCCGGTGAGTGAGAGTGGTTACAGTGTGAAATCCTGGTGAGTGAGAGTGGTTACAGTGTGAAATCCTGGAGAGTGACAATGGTTACAGTGTGAAAACCTGGTGAGTGAGAGTGGTTACACTGTGAAATCCTGGGGAGTGACTGTGGTGACAGTGTGAAATCCTGGGGCGTGAGAGTGGTTACAGTGTGAAATCCTGGTGAGTGAGAGTGGTTACAGTGTGAAATCCTGGGGAGTGAGAGTGGTTACAGTGTGAAATCCTGGGGAGTGACTGTGGTGACAGAGTGAAATCCTGGGGAGTGAGAGTGGTTACAGTGTGAAATCCTGGTGAGTGAGAGTGGTTGCAGTGTGAAATTCTGGTGAGTGAAAGTGGTTACAGTGTGAAATCCTGGGGAGTGAGAGTGGTGACAGTGTGAAATCATGGTGAGTGAAAGTGGTAACCGTGTGAAATCCTGGTGAGTGAAAGTGGTTACAGTGTGAAATCCTGGTGAGTGAGAGTGGTAACAGTGTGAAATCCTTGGGAGTGACAGTGGTTACAGTGTGAAATCCTGGGGAGTGAAAGTGGTTACAGTGTGAAATCCTCGGGAGTGAGAATGGTTACAGTGTGAAATCCTGGGGAGGGAGAGTGGTTACAGTGTGAAATCCTGGGGAGTGAGAGTGGTTACAGTGTGAAATCCTCGGGAGTGAGAATGGTTACAGTGTGAAATCCTGGGGAGGGAGAGTGGTTACAGTGTGAAATCCTGGGGAGTGAGAGTGGTTACAGTGTGAAATCCTGGGGAGTGACAGTGGTTACAGTGTGAAATCCAGGTGAGTGAGAGTCGTTACAGTGTGAAATCCTGGGGAGTGAGAGTGGTTACAGTGTGAAATCCTGGGGAGTGAGAGTGGTTACAGTGTGAAATCCTGGGGAGTGACAGTGGTTACAGTGTGAAATCCTGGGGAGTGAGAGTGGTTACAGAGTGAAATCCTGGGGAGTGAGAATGGTTACAGTGTGAAATCCTGGGGAGTGAGAATGGTTACAGTGTGAAATCCTGGGGAGTGAGAGTGGTTACAGTGTGAAATCCTGGGGAGTGACAGTGGTTACAGTGTGAAATCCTGGTGAGTGATTGTGCTTACAGTGTGAAATCCTGGTGAGTGACAGTGGTTACAGTGTGAAATCCTGGGGAGTGAGAGCGATTACAGTGTGAAATCCTGGGGAATGACAGTAGTTACAGTGTGAAAACCTGGTGAGTGAGAGTGGTTACAGTGTGAAATCCTGGTGAGTGAGGGTGGTTACAGTGTGAAATCCTGGTGAGTGACAGTGGTTACAGTGTGAAATCCTGGGGAGTGAGAGTGGTTACAGTGTGAAATCCTGGGGAGTGAGAATGGTTACAGTGTGAAATCCTGGTGAGTGACAGTGGTTACAGTGTGAAATCCTCGGGAGTGAGAATGGTTACAGTGTGAAATCCTGGTGAGTGACAGTGGTTACAGTGTGAAATCCTCGGGAGTGAGAATGGTTACAGTGTGAAATCCTGGGGAGTGACAGTGGTTACAGTGTGAAATCCTGGGGAGTGAGAGTGGTTACAGAGTGAAATCCTGGTGAGTGAGAGTGGTTACAGTGTGAAATCCTGGGGAGTGACAGTGGATACAGTGTGAAATCCTGGTGAGTGAGAGTGGTTACAGTGTGAAAACCTGGTGAGTGAGAATGGTTACAGTGTGAAACCCTGGTGAGTGACAGTGGTTACAGTGTGAAATCCTGGGGAGTGACAGTGGTTACAGTGTGAAATCCTGGGGAGTGAGAGTGGTTACAGAGTGAAATCCTGGGGAGTGAGAATGGTTACAGTGTGAAATCCTGGGGAGTGAGAGTGGTTACAGTGTGAAATCCTGGGGAGTGACAGTGGTTACAAAGTAAAATCCTGGGGAGTGAGAATGGTTACAGTGTGAAATCCTGGGGAGTGACAGTGGTTACAGTGTGAAATCCTGGGGAGTGACAGTGGTTACAGTGTGAAATCCTGGGGAGTGAGAGTGGTTACAGTGTGAAATCCTGGGGAGTGAGAATGGTTACAGTGTTAAATCCTGGTGAGTGACAGTGGTTACAGTGTGAAATCCTGGGGAGTGAGAGTGGTTACAGTGTGAAATCCTGGGGAGTGAGAATGGTTACAGTGTGAAATCCTGGGGAGTGAGAGTGGTTACAGTGTGAAATCCTGGGGAGTGAGAGTGGTTACAGTGTGAAATCCTGGGGAGTGACAGTGGTTACAGTGTGAAATCCTGGGGAGTGAGAGTGGTTACAGTGTGAAATCCTGGGGAGTGACAGTGGTTACAGTGTGAAATCCTCGGGAGTGAGAATGGTTACAGTGTGAAATCCAGGTGAGTGAGAGTCGTTACAGTGTGAAATCCTGGGGAGTGAGAGTGGTTACAGTGTGAAATCCTGGGGAGTGAGAGTCGTTACAGTGTGAAATCCTGGGGAGTGACAGTGGTTACAGTGTGAAATCCTGGGGAGTGAGAGTGGTTACAGAGTGAAATCCTGGGGAGTGAGAATGGTTACATTGTGAAATCCTGGGGAGTGAGAATGGTTACAGTGTGAAATCCTGGGGAGTGAGAGTGGTTACAGTGTGAAATCCTGGGGAGTGAGAATGGTTACAGTGTGAAATCCTGGGGAGTGACAGTGGTTACAGTGTGAAATCCTGGGGAGTGAGAATGGTTACAGTGTGAAATCCTGGTGAGTGAGAGTGGTTACAGTGTGAAATCCTGGGGAGTGAGAGTGGTTACCGTGTGAAATCCTGGGGAGTGAAAGTGGTTACAGTGTGAAATCCTGGGGAGTGAGAGCAATTACAGTGTGAAATCCTGGGGAATGACAGTAGTTACAGTGTGAAAACCTGGTGAGTGAGAGTGGTTACAGTGTGAAATCCTGGTGAGTGAGGGTGGTTACAGTGTGAAATCCTGGTGAGTGAGGGTGGTTACAGTGTGAAATCCTGGTGAGTGAGAGTGGTTACAGTGTGAAATCCTGGTGAGTGAGGGTGGTTACAGTGTGAAATCCTGGTGAGTGAGAGTGGTTACAGTGTGAAATCCTGGAGAGTGACAGTGGTTACAGTGTGAAACCCTGGTGAGTGAGAGTGGTTACAGTGTGAAATCCTGGTGAGTGAGAGTGGTTACAGTGTGAAATCCTGGTGAGTGACAGTGGTTACACTGTGAAATCCTGGGGAGTGACAGTGGTTACAGTGTGAAATCCTGGTGAGTGACTGTGGTGACAGTGTGAAATCCTGGTGAGTGACTGTGGTTACAGTGTGAAATCCTGGGGAGTGAGAGTGGTGACAGTGTGAAATCCTGGGGTGTGAGAGTGGTGACAGTGTGAAATCCTGGGGAGTGACAGTGGTTACAGTGTGAAATCCTGGGGAGTGAAAGTGGTTACAGTGTGAAATCCTGGGGTGTGAGAGTGGTGACAGTGTGAAATCCTGGGAAGTGACAGTGGTTACAGTGTGAAATCCTGGAGAGTGAAAGTGGTTACAGTGTGAAATCCTAAGGAGTGAGAGTGGTGACAGTGTGAAATCCTGGGGAGTGACAGTGGTTACAATGTGAAACCCCGGTGAGTGAGAGTGGTTACAGTGTGAAATCCTGGTGAGTGAGGGTGGTTACAGTGTGAAATCCTGGTGAGTGAGAGTGGTTACAGAGTGAAATCCTCGGGAGTGAGAATGGTTACAGTGTAAAATCCTCGGGAGTGAGAATGGTTACAGTGTGAAATCCTGGGGAGTGAGAGTGGTTACAGTGTGAAATCCTGGGGAGTGACAGTGGTTACAGTGTGAAATCCTTGGGAGTGAGAATGGTTACAGTGTGAAATCCTGGTGAGTGAGAATGGTTACAGTGTGAAATCCTGGTGAGTGAGAGTCGTTACAGTGTGAAATCCTGGGGAGTGAGAGTGGTTACAGTGTGAAATCCTGGGGAGTGACAGTGGTTACAGTGTGAAATCCTGGGGAGTGAGAGTGGTTACAGTGTGAAATCCTGGGGAGTGACAGTGGTTACAGTGTGAAATCCTCGGGAGTGAGAATGGTTACAGTGTGAAATCCTGGTGACTGAGACTCGTTACAGTGTGAAATCCTGGGGAGTGAGAGTGGTTACAGTGTGAAATCCTGGGGAGTGACAGTGGTTACAGTGTGAAATCCTCGGGAGTGAGAATGGTTACAGTGTGAAATCCAGGTGAGTGAGAGTCGTTACAGTGTGAAATCCTGGGGAGTGAGAGTGGTTACAGTGTGAAATCCTGGGGAGTGACAGTGGTTACAGTGTGAAATCCTGGGGAGTGAGAGTGGTTACAGAGTGAAATCCTGGGGAGTGAGAATGGTTACAGTGTGAAATCCTGGGGAGTGAGAGTGGTTACAGTGTGAAATCCTGGGGAGTGACAGTGGTTACAGTGTGAAATCCTGGTGAGTGATTGTGCTTACAGTGTGAAATCCTGGTGAGTGACAGTGGTTACAGTGTGAAATCCTGGGGAGTGAGAGCGATTACAGTGTGAAATCCTGGGGAATGACAGTAGTTACAGTGTGAAAACCTAGTGAGTGGGAGTGGTTACAGTGTGAAATCCTGGTGTGTGAGGGTGGTTACAGTGTGAAATCCTGGTGAGTGACAGTGGTTACAGTGTGAAATCCTGGTGAGTGAGAGTGGTTACAGTGTGAAATCCTGGAGAGTGACAGTGGTTACAGTGTGAAACCCTGGTGAGTGAGAGTGGTTACACTGTGAAATCCTGGGGAGTGACAGTGGTTACAGTGTGAAATCCTGGTGAGTGACTGTGGTGACAGTGTGAAATCCTGGGGAGTGAGAGTGGTGACAGTGTGAAATCCTGGGGTGTGAGAGTGGTGACAGTGTGAAATCCTGGGGAGTGACAGTGGTTACAGTGTGAAATCCTGGGGAGTGAGAGTGGTGACAGTGTGAAATCCTGGGGAGTGACAGTGATTACAGTGTGAAATCCTGGGGAGTGACAGTGGTTACAGTGTGAAATCCTGGGGTGTGAGAGTGGTGACAGTGTGAAATCCTGGGGAGTGAGTGTGGTGACAGTGTGAAATCCTGGGGAGTGACAGTGATTACAGTGTGAAATCCTGGAGAGTGATAGTGGTTACAGTGTGAAATCCTAAGGAGTGAGAGTGGTGACAGTGTGAAATCCTGGGGAGTGACAGTGGTTACAATGTGAAACCCCGGTGAGTGAGAGTGGTTACAGTGTGAAATCCTGGTGAGTGAGGGTGGTTACAGTGTGAAATCCTGGTGAGTGAGAGTGGTTACAATGTGAAATCCTGGGGAGTGACAGTGGTTACAGTGTGAAATCCTGGGGAGTGAGAGTGGTTACAGAGTGAAATCCTGGGGAGTGAGAATGGTTACAGTGTGAAATCCTGGGGAGTGAAAGTGGTTACAGTGTAAAATCCTCGGGAGTGAGAATGGTTACAGTGTGAAATCCTGGGGAGTGAGAGTGGTTACAGTGTGAAATCCTGGGGAGTGACAGTGGTTACAGTGTGAAATCCTTGTGAGTGAGAGTGGTTACAGTGTGAAATCCTGGTGAGTGAGAGTCGTTATAGTGTGAAATCCTGGGGAGTGAGAGTGGTTACAGTGTAAAATCCTGGTGAGTGATTGCGGTTACAGTGTGAAATCCTGGTGAGTGAGAGTCGTTACAGTGTGAAATCCAGGGGAGTGAGAGTGGTTACAGTGTGAAATCCTGGTGAGTGACAGTGGTGACAGTGTGAAATCCTGGTGAGTGACAGTGGTTACAGTGTGAAATCCTGGTGAGTGAGAGTGGTTACAGTGTGAAATCCTGGGGAGTGACAGTGGTTACAGTGTGAAATCCTGGGGAGTGAGAGTGGTGACAGTGTGAAATCCTGGTGAGTGAGAGTGGTTACAATGTGAAATCCTGGTGAGTGACAGTGGTTACAGTGTGAAACCCTTGTGAGTGAGAGTGGTTACACTGTGAAATCCTGGGGAGTGACAGTGGTTACAGTGTGAAATCCTGGTGAGTGACTGTGGTGACAGTGTGAAATCCTGGTGAGTGAAAGTGGTTACAGTGTGAAATCCTGGTGAGTGAGAGTGGTTACAGTGTGAAATCCTGGTGAGTGAGAGTGGTTACAGTGTGAAATCCTGGGGAGTGACAGTGGTTACAGTGTGAAATCCTGGAGAGTGAAAGTGGTTACAGTGTGAAATACTAAGGAGTGAGAGTGGTGAAAGTGTGAAATCCTGGGGAGTGACAGTGGTTACAATTTGAAACCCCGGTGAGTGAGAGTGGTTACAGTGTGAAATCCTGGTGAGTGAGAGTGGTTACAGTGTGAAATCCTGGGGAGTGAGAGTGGTTACAGAGTGAAAACCTGGTGAGTGAGAGTGGTTACAGTGTGAAATCCTGGAGAGTGACAATGGTTACAGTGTGAAAACCTGGTGAGTGAGAGTGGTTACACTGTGAAATCCTGGGGAGTGACTGTGGTGACAGAGTGAAATCCTGGGGAGTGAGAGTGGTTACAGTGTGAAATCCTGGTGAGTGAGAGTGGGTACAGTGTGAAATTCTGGTGAGTGAAAGTGGTTACAGTGTGAAATCCTGGGGAGTGAGAGTGGTGACAGTGTGAAATCCTGGTGAGTGAAAGTGGTAACCGTGTGAAATCCTGGTGAGTGAAAGTGGTTACAGTGTGAAATCCTGGTGAGTGAGAGTGGTAACAGTGTGAAATCCTTGGGAGTGACAGTGGTTACAGTGTGAAATCCTGTGGAGTGAAAGTGGTTACAGTGTGAAATCCTGGTGAGTGAGAGTGGTTACAGTGTGAAATCCTGGGGAGTGAGAGTGGTTACAGTGTGAAATCCTGGTGAGTGAGAGTGGGTACAGTGTGAAATCCTGGTGAGTGAGAATGGTTACAGTGTGAAATCCTGGTGAGTGAGAATGGTTACAGTGTGTAATCCTGGTGAGTGAGAGTGGTTACAGTATGAAATCCTGGGGAGTGAGAGTGGTGACAGTGTGAAATCGTGGTGAGTGACAGTGGTTACAGTGTGAAATCCTGGGGAGTGAGAATGGTTACAGTGTGAAATCCTGGTGAGTGAGAGTGGTAACAGTGTGAAATCCTGGGGAGTGAGAGTGGTTACAGTGTGAAATCCTGGTGAGTGAGAGTGGTTACAGTGTGAATCCCTGTTGAGTGACAGTGGTTACAGTGTGAAATCCTGGTGAGTGACTGTGGTGACAGTGTGAAATCCTGGGGTTTGAGAGTGGTGACAGTGTGAAATCCTGGGGAGTGACAGTGGTTACAGTGTGAAATCCTGGAGAGTGAAAGTGGTTACAGTGTGAAATCCTAAGGAGTGAGAGTGGTGACAGTGTGAAATCCTGGGGAGTGACAGTGGTTACAATGTGAAACCCCGGTGAGTGAGAGTGGTTACAGTGTGAAATCCTGGTGAGTGAGGGTGGTTACAGTGTGAAATCCTGGTGAGTGAGAGTGGTTACAGTGTGAAATCCTGGGGAGTGAGAGTGGTTACAGTGTGAAATCCTGGGGAGTGACAGTGGTTACAGTGTGAAATCCTGGGGAGTGTGAGTGGTTACAGTGTGAAATCCTGGTGAGTGAGAGTGGTTACAGTGTGAAATCCTGGGGAGTGAGAGTGGTTACAGTGTGAAATCCTGGGGAGTGAGAGTGGTTACAGTGTGAAATCCTGGTGAGTGATTGTGGTTACAGTGTGAAATCCTGGTGAGTGAGAGTGGTTACAGTGTGAAATCCTGGGGAGTGAGAGTGGTTACAGTGTGAAATCCTGGTGAGTGACAGTGGTGACAGTGTGAAATCCTGGTGAGTGACAGTGGTTACAGTGTGAAATCCTGGGGAGTGAGAGCGATTACAGTGTGAAATCCTGGGGAATGACAGTAGTTACAGTGTGAAAACCTGGTGAGTGAAAGTGGTTACAGTGTGAAATCCTGGTGAGTGAGAGTGGTTACAGTGTGAAATCCTGGAGAGTGACAGTGGTTACAGTGTGAAACCCTGGGGAATGACAGTAGTTACAGTGTGAAAACCTGGTGAGTGAAAGTGGTTACAGTGTGAAATCTTGGTGAGTGACAGTGGTTACAGTGTGAAATCCTGGTGAGTGAGAGTGGTTACACTGTGAAATCCTGGGGAGTGACAGTGGTTACAGTGTGAAATCCTGGGGAGTGAGAGTGGTGACAGTGTGAAATCCTGGTGAGTGAAAGTGGTTACAGTGTGAAATCCTGGGGAGTGAAAGTGGTTACAGTGTGAAATCCTGGGGTGTGAGAGTGGTGACAGTGTGAAATCCTGGGGAGTGACAGTGGTTACAGTGTGAAATCCTGGAGAGTGAAAGTGGTTACAGTGTGAAATCCTGGTGAGTGAGAGTGGTGACAGTGTGAAATCCTGGGGAGTGACAGTGGTTACAATGTGAAACCCCGGTGAGTGAGAGTGGTTACAGTGTGAAATCCTGGTGAGTGAGAGTGGTTACAGTGTGAAATCCTGGAGAGTGACAGTGGTTACAGTGTGAAACCCCGGTGAGTGAGAGTGGTTACAGTGTGAAATCCTGGAGAGTGACAGTGGTTACAGTGTAAAAACCTGGTGAGTGAGAGTGGTTACACTGTGAAATCCTGGGGAGTGAGAGTGGTTACAGTGTGAAATCCTGGTGAGTGAGAGTGGTTACAGTGTGAAATCCTGGTGAGTGAAAGTGGTTACAGTGTGAAATCCTGGGGAGTGAGAGTGGTTACAGTGTGAAATCCAGGTGAGTGAAAGTGGTTACAGTGTGAAATCCTGGGGAGTGAGAGTGGTTACAGTGTGAAATCCTGGGGAGTGAGAGTGGTTACAGTGTGAAATCCTTGGGAGTGACAGTGGTGACAGTGTGAAATCCTGGTGAGTGAGAGTGGTTACAGTGTGAAATCCTGGTGAGTGAAAGTGGTTACAGTGTGAAATCCTGGTGAGTGAGAGTGGTTACAGTGTGAAATCCTGGGGAGTGACAGTGGTTACAGTATGAAATCCTGGAGAGTGAAAGTGGTTACAGTGTGAAATCCTAAGGAGTGAGAGTGGTGACAGTGTGAAATCCTGGGGAGTGACAGTGGTTACAATGTGAAACCCCGGTGAGTGAGAGTGGTTACAGTGTGAAATCCGGGAGAGTGACAATGGTTACAGTGTGAAAACCTGGTGAGTGAGAGTGGTTACACTGTGAAATCATGGGGAGTGACTGTGGTGACAGTGTGAAATCCTGGGGAGTGAGAGTGGTTACAGTGTGAAATCCTGGTGAGTGAGAGTGGTTACAGAGTGAAATCCTGGGGAGTGAGAGTGGTTACAGTGTGAAATCCTGTTGAGTGGCAGTGGTTACAGTGTGAAATCCTGGGGAGTGAGAGTGGTTACAGTGTGAAATCCCAGGAAGTGAAAGTGGTTACAGTGTGAAATCCTGGTGAGTGAGAGTGGTTACAGTGTGAAATCCTGGAGAGTGACAGTGGTTACAGTGTGAAATCCTGGTGAGTGAGAGTGGTTACAGTGTGAAATCCTGGTGAGTGAGAGTGGTTACAGTGTGAAATTCTGGTGAGTGAGAGTGATTACAGTGTGAAATCCTGGGGAGTGAGAGTGGTTACAGTGTGAAATCCTGGGGAGTGACAGTGGTTACAGTGTGAAATCCTGGGGAGTGAGAGTGGTTACAGTGTGAAATCCTGGGGAGGGAGAGTGGTTACAGTGTGAAATCCTGGGGAGTGAGAGTGGTTACAGTGTGAAATCCTGGTGAGTGACAGTGGTTACAGTGTGAAATCCTGGTGAGTGAGAGTGGTTACAGTGTAAAATCCTGGAGAGTGAAAGTGGTTACAGTGTGAAATCCTGGGGAGTGAGAGTGGTTACAGTGTGAAATCCTAAGGAGTGAGAGTGGTGACAGTGTGAAATCCTGGGGAGTGACAGTGGTTACAATGTGAAACCCCGGTGAGTGAGAGTGGTTACAGTGTGAAATCCTGGTGAGTGAGGGTGGTTACAGTGTGAAATCCTGGTGAGTGAGAGTGGTTACAGAGTGAAATCCTCGGGAGTGAGAATGGTTACAGTGTGAAATCCTGGGGAGTGAGAGTGGTTACAGTGTGAAATCCTGGGGAGTGAGAGTGGTTACAGTGTGAAATCCTGGTGAGTGATTGTGGTTACAGTGTGAAATCCTGGGGAGTGAGAGCGATTACAGTGTGAAATCCTGGGGAATGACAGTAGTTACAGTGTGAAAACCTGGTGAGTGAAAGTGGTTACAGTGTGAAATCCTGGTGAGTGACAGTGGTTACAGTGTGAAATCCTGGAGAGTGACAGTGGTTACAGTGTGAAACCCAGGTGAGTGAGAGTGGTTACACTGTGAAATCCTGGGGAGTGACAGTGGTTACAGTGTGAAATCCTGGGGAGTGAGAGTGGTGACAGTGTGAAATCCTGGTGAGTGAAAGTGGTTACAGTGTGAAATCCAGGGGAGTGAGAGTGGTTACACTGTGAAATCCTGGGGAGTGAGAATGGTTACACTGTGAAATCCTGGGGAGTGACAGTGGTTACAGTGTGAAATCCTGGGGAGTGAGAGTGGTGACAGTGTGAAATCCTGGGGAGTGAAAGTGGTTACAGTGTGAAATCCTGGGGTGTGAGAGTGGTGACAGTGTGAAATCCTGGGGAGTGACAGTGGTTACAGTGTGAAATCCTGGAGAGTGAAAGTGGTTACAGTGTGAAATCCTGGTGAGTGAGAGTGGTGACAGTGTGAAATCCTGGGGAGTGACAGTGGTTACAGTGTGAAATCCTGGGGTGTGAGAGTGGTGACAGTGTGAAATCCTGGTGAGTGAGAGTGGTTACAGTGTGAAATCCTGGTGAGTGAGAGTGGTTACAGTGTGAAATCCTGGAGAGTGACAGTGGTTACAGTGTGAAAACCTGGTGAGTGAGAGTGGTTACACTGTGAAATCCTGGGGAGTGAGAGTGGTTACAGTGTGAAATCCTGGTGAGTGAGAGTGGTTACAGTGTGAAATCCTGGGGAGTGAAAGTGGTAACCGTGTGAAATCCTGGGGAGTGAGAGTGGTTACAGTGTGAAATCCAGGTGAGTGAAAGTGGTAACCGTGTGAAATCCTGGTGAGTGAAAGTGGTTACAGTGTGAAATCCTGGGGAGTGAGAGTGGTTACAGTGTGAAATCCTTGGGAGTGACAGTGGTTACAGTGTGAAATCCTGGTGAGTGAGAGTGGTTACAGTGTGAAATCCTGGTGAGTGAGAGTGGTTACAGTGTGAAATCCTGGTGAGTGAGAGTGGTTACAGTGTGAAATCCTGGTGAGTGAGAGTGGTTACAGTGTGAAATCCTGGGGAGTGACAGTGGTTACAGTGTGAAATCCTGGAGAGTGAAAGTGGTTACAGTGTGAAATCCTAAGGAGTGAGAGTGGTGACAGTGTGAAATCCTGGGGAGTGACAGTGGTTACAATGTGAAACCCCGGTGAGTGAGAGTGGTTACAGTGTGAAATCCTGGTGAGTGAGAGTGGTTACAGTGTGAAAACCTGGTGAGTGAGAGTGGTTACACTGTGAAATCCTGGGGAGTGACTGTGGTGACAGTGTGAAATCCTGGGGAGTGAGAGTGGTTACAGTGTGAAATCCTGGTGAGTGAGAGTGGTTACAGAGTGAAATCCTGGGGAGTGAGAGTGGTGACAGTGTGAAATCCTGGTGAGTGAAAGTGGTTACAGTGTGAAATCCTGGGGAGTGAGAGTGGTTACAGTGTGAAATCCTGGGGAGTGAGAGTGGTTACAGTGTGAAATCCTTGGGAGTGACAGTGGTTACAGTGTGAAATCCTGGGGAGTGAAAGTGGTTACAGTGTGAAATCCTGGTGAGTGAGAGTGGTTACAGTGTGAAACCCTGGGGAGTGAGAGTGGTGACAGTGTGAAATCCTGGTGAGTGACAGTGGTTACAGTGTGAAACCCTGGGGAGTGAGAGTGGTGACAGTGTGAAATCCTGGTGAGTGAGAGTGGTAACAGTGTGAAATCCTGGGGAGTGAGAGTGGTTACAGTGTGAAATCCTGGTGAGTGAGAGTGGTTACAGTGTGAATCCCTGTTGAGTGACAATGGTGACAGTGTGAAATCCCAGCAAGTGGCAGTGGTTACAGTGTGAAATCCTGGTGAGTGAGAGTGGTTACAGTGTGAAATCCTGGTGAGTGAGAGTGGTTACAGTGTGAAATCCTGGTGAGTGAGAGTGGTTACAGTGTGAAATCCTGGTGAGTGAGAGTGGTTACAGTGTGAAATCCTGGGGAGTGAGAGTGGTTACAGTGTGAAATCCTGGGGAGTGACAGTGGTTACAGTGTGAAATCCTGGGGAGTGAGAGTGGTTACAGTGTGAAATCCTGGTGAGTGAGAGTGGTTACAGTGTGAAATCCTGGGGAGAGAGAGTGGTTACAGTGTGAAATTCTGGTGACTGACAGTGGTTACAGTGTGAAATCCTGGGGAGTGAGAGTGGTTACAGAGTGAAATCCTGGGGAGTGAGAATGGTGACAGTGTAAAATCCTCGGGAGTGAGAATGGTTACAGTGTGAAATCCTGGGGAGTGAGAGTGGTTACAGTGTGAAATCCTGGTGAGTGATTGTGGTTACAGTGTGAAATCCTGGGGAGTGAGAGCGATTACAGTGTGAAATCCTGGGGAATGACAGTAGTTACAGTGTGAAAACCTGGTGAGTGAAAGTGGTTACAGTGTGAAATCCTGGTGAGTGACAGTGGTTACAGTGTGAAATCCTGGTGAGTGACAGTGGTTACAGTGTGAAACCCTGGTGAGTGAGAGTGGTTACACTGTGAAATCCTGGGGAGTGAGAGTGGTTACAGTGTGAAATCCTGGGGAGTGAGAGTGGTTACAGTGTTAAATCCTGGGGAGTGACAGTGGTTACAGTGTGAAATCCTGGAGAGTGAAAGTGGTTACAGTGTGAAATCCAAAGGAGTGACAGTGGTTACAGTGTGAAACCCTGGTGAGTGAAAGTGGTTACAGTGTGAAATCCTGGGGAGTGAAAGTGGTTACAGTGTGAAATCCTGGGGTGTGAGAGTGGTGACAGTGTGAAATCCTGGGGAGTGACAGTGGTTACAGTGTGAAATCCTGGAGAGTGAAAGTGGTTACAGTGTGAAATCCAAAGGAGTGAGAGTGGTGACAGTGTGAAATCCTGGTGAGTGAAAGTGGTTACAGTGTGAAATCCTGGGGAGTGAAAGTGGTTACAGTGTGAAATCCTGGGGTGTGAGAGTGGTGACAGTGTGAAATCCTGGGGAGTGACAGTGGTTACAGTGTGAAATCCTGGAGAGTGAAAGTGGTTACAGTGTGAAATCCAAAGGAGTGAGAGTGGTTACAGTGTGAAATCCTGGTGAGTGAGAGTGGTTACAGTGTGAAATCCTGGAGAGTGACAGTGGTTACAGTGTGAAAACCTGGTGAGTGAGAGTGGTTATACTGTGAAATCCTGGGGAGTGACTGTGGTTACAGTGTGAAATCCTGGGGAGTGAGAGTGGTTACAGTGTGAAATCCTGGTGAGTGAGAGTGGTTACAGTGTGAAATCCTGGTGAGTGAAAGTGGTTACAGTGTGAAATCCTGGGGAGTGAAAGTGGTGACAGTGTGAAATCCTGGGGAGTGACAGTGGTTACAGTGTGAAATCCTGGTGAGTGAAAGTGGTAACCGTGTGAAATCCTGGTGAGTGAAAGTGGTTACAGTGTGAAATCCTGGGGAGTGAGAGTGGTTACAGTGTGAAATCCTTGGGAGTGACAGTGGTTACAGTGTGAAATCCTGGGGAGTGAAAGTGGTTACAGTGTGATATCCTGGTGAGTGAGAGTGGTTACAGTGTGAAATCCTGGAGAGTGACAGTGGTTACAGTGTGAAAACCTGGTGAGTGAGAGTGGTTACACTGTGAAATCCTGGGGAGTGAGAGTGGTTACAGTGTGAAATCCTGGTGAGTGAGAGTGGTTACAGTGTGAAATCCTGGTGAGTGAAAGTGGTTACAGTGTGAAATCCTGGGGAGTGAAAGTGGTGCCAGTGTGAAATCCAGGTGAGTGAAAGTAGTAACCGTGTGAAATCCTGGTGAGTGAAAGTGGTTACAGTGTGAAATCCTGGGGAGTGAGAGTGGTTACAGTGTGAAATCCTGGTGAGTGAGAGTGGTTACAGTGTGAAATCCTGGGGAGTGAGAGTGGTTACAGTGTGAAATCCTTGGGAGTGACAGTGGTTACAGTGTGAAATCCTGGGGAGTGAAAGTGGTTACAATGTGAAATCCTGGGGAGTGAGAGTGGTGACAGTGTGAAATCCTGGTGAGTGAAAGTGGTTACAGTGTGAAATCCTGGGGAGTGAGAGTGGTTACAGTGTGAAATCCTTGGGAGTGACAGTGGTTACAGTGTGAAATCCTGGGGAGTGAAAGTGGTTACAGTGTGAAATCCTGGTGAGTGAGAGTGGTTACAGTGTGAAACCCTGGGGAGTGAGAGTGGTGACAGTGTGAAATCCTGGTGAGTGACAGTGGTTACAGTGTGAAATCCTGGTGAGTGAGAGTGGTAACAGTGTGAAATCCTGGGGAGTGAGAGTTGTTACAGTGTGAAATCCTGGTGAGTGACAGTGGTTACAGTGTGAAATCCTGGGGAGTGAAAGTGGTTACAGTGTGAAATCCTGGGGAGTGACAGTGGTTACAGTGTGAAATCCTGGAGAGTGAAAGTGGTTACAGTGTGAAATCCAAAGGAGTGAGAGTGGTTACAGTGTGAAATCCTGGTGAGTGAGAGTGGTTACAGTGTGAAATCCTGGTGAGTGACAGTGGTTACAGTGTGAAAACCTGGTGAGTGAGAGTGGTTACACTGTGAAATCCTGGGGAGTGACTGTGGTGACAGTGTGAAATCCTGGGGAGTGAGAGTGGTTACAGTGTGAAATCCTGGTGAGTGAGAGTGGTTACAGTGTGAAATCCTGGTGAGTGAAAGTGGTTACAGTGTGAAATCCTGGGGAGTGAAAGTGGTGACAGTGTGAAATCCTGGTGAGTGAAAGTGGTAACCGTGTGAAATCCTGGTGAGTGAAAGTGGTTACAGTGTGAAATCCTGGGGAGTGAGAGTGGTTACAGTGTGAAATCCTTGGGAGTGAGAGTGGTTACAGTGTGAAATCCTGGGGAGTGAAAGTGGCTACAGTGTGAAATCCTGGTGAGTGAGAGTGGTTACAGTGTGAAATCCTGGGGAGTGAGAGAGGTTACAGTGTGAAATCCTGGGGAGTGAGAGGGGTTACAGTGTGAAATCCTGGGGAGTGACAGTGGTTACAGTGTGAAATCCTGGGGAGTGAAAGTGGTTACAGTGTGAAATCCTGGTGAGTGAGAGTGGTTACAGTGTGAAATCCTGGTGAGTGAGAGTGGTTACAGTGTGAAACCCTGGGGAGTGAGAGTGGTGACAGTGTGAAATCCTGGTGAGTGACAGTGGTTACAGTGTGAAATCCTGGTGAGTGAGAGTGGTAACAGTGTGAAATCCTGGGGAGTGAGAGTGGTTACAGTGTGAAATCCTGGGGAGTGAGAGAGGTTACATTGTGAATCCCTGTTGAGTGACAGTGGTGACAGTGTGAAATCCCAGCAAGTGACAGTGGTTACAGTGTGAAATCCTGGGGAGTGAGAGTGGTTACAGTGTGAAATCCCAGCAAGTGAAAGTGGTTACAGTGTGAAAGCCTGGTGAGTGAGAATGGTTACAGTGTGAAATCCTGGTGAGTGACAGTGGTTACAGTGTGAAATCCTGGGGAGTGAGAATGTTTACAGTGTGTAATCCTGGGCAGTGACAGTGGTTACAGTGTGAAATCCCAGCAAGTCAGAATGGTTACAGTGTGAAATCCTGGGGAGTGACAGTGGTTACAGTGTGAAATCCTGGGGAGTGAGAGTGGTTACAGCGTGAAATCCTGGTGAGTGAGAGTGGTGACAGTGTGAAACCCTGGTGAGTGACAGTGGTTACAGTGTGAAATCCTGGTGAGTGAAAGTGGTAACCGTGTGAAATCCCGGTGAGTGAAAGTGGTTACAGTGTGAAATCCTGGGGAGTGAGAGTGGTTACAGTGTGAAATCCTTGGGAGTGACAGTGGTTACAGTGTTAAATCCTGGGGAGTGAAAGTGGTTACAGTGTGAAATCCTGGTGAGTGAGAGTGGTTACAGTGTGAAATCCTGGTGAGTGAGAGTGGTTACAGTGTGAAATCCTGGGGAGTGAGAATGGTTACACTGTGAAATCCTGTTGAGTGAGAGTGGTTACAGTGTGAAACCCTGGGGAGTGAGAGTGGTGACAGTGTGAAATCCTGGTGACTGACAGTGGTTACAGTGTGAAATCCTGGTGAGTGAGAGTGGTAACAGTGTGAAATCCTGGGGAGTGAGAGTGGTTACAGTGTGAAATCCTGGGGTGTGAGAGTGGTGACAGTGTGAAATCCTGGGGAGTGATAGTGGTTACAGTGTGAAATCCTGGAGAGTGAAAGTGGTTACAGTGTGAAATCCTAAGGAGTGAGAGTGGTGACAGTGTGAAATCCTGGGGAGTGACAGTGGTTACAATGTGAAACCCCGGTGAGTGAGAGTGGTTACAGTGTGAAATCAAGGTGAGTGAGAGTGGTTACAGTGTGAAATCCTGGAGAGTGACAGTGGTTACAGTGTGAAAACCTGGTGAGTGAGAGTGGTTACACTGTGAAATCCTGGGGAGTGACTGTGGTGACAGTGTGAAATCCTGGGGAGTGAGAGTGGTTACAGTGTGAAATCCTGGTGAGTGAGAGTGGTTACAGTGTGAAATCCTGGTGAGTGAAAGTGGTTACAGTGTGAAATCCTGGGGAGTGAGAATGGTTACAGTGTGAAATCCTGGTGAGTGAGAGTGGTTACAGTGTGAAATCCTGGGGAGTGAAAGTGGTGACAGTGTGAAATCCTGGTGAGTGAAAGTGGTAACCGTGTGAAATCCTGGTGAGTGAAAGTGGTTACAGTGTGAAATCCTGGGGAGTGAGAGTGGTTACAGTGTGAAATCCTTGGGAGTGAGAGTGGTTACAGTGTGAAATCCTGGGGAGTGAGAGTGGTGACAGTGTGAAATCCTGGGGAGTGACAGTGGTTACAGTGTGAAATCCTGGTGAGTGAGAGTGGTAACAGTGTGAAATCCTGGGGAGTGACAGTAGTTACAGTGTGAAATCCTGCGGAGTGAAAGTGGTTACAGTGTGAAATCCTGGTGAGTGAGAGTGGTTACAGTGTGAAATCCTGGGGAGTGAGAGTGGTTACAGTGTGAAATCCTGGGGAGATAGAGTGGTGACAGTGTGAAATCCTGGGGAGTGACAGTGGTTACAGTGTGAAATCCTGGTGAGTGAGAGTGGTAACAGTGTGAAATCCTGGGGAGTGAGAGTGGTTACAGTGTGAAATCCTGGGGAGTGAGAGAGGTTACAGTGTGAATCCCTGTTGAGTGACAGTGGTGACAGTGTGAAATCCCAGCAAGTGACAGTGGTTACAGTGTGAAATCCTGGGGAGTGAGAGTGGTTACAGTGTGAAATCCCAGCAAGTGAAAGTGGTTACAGTGTGAAATCCTGGTGAGTGAGAATGGTTACAGTGAGAAATCCTGGTGAGTGACAGTGGTTACAGTGTGAAATCCTGGGGAGTGAGAGTGGTTACAGTGTGAAATCCTGGTGAGTGAGAGTGGTTACAGTGTGAAATCCTGGGGAGAGAGAGTGGTTACAGTGTGAAATCCTGGTGACTGACAGTGGTTACAGTGTGAAATCCTGGGGAGTGAGAGTGGTTACAGAGTGAAATCCTGGGGAGTGAGAATGGTGACAGTGTAAAATCCTCGGGAGTGAGAATGATTACAGTGTGAAATCCTGGGGAGTGAGAGTGGTTACAGTGTGAAATCCTGGTGAGTGATTGTGGTTACAGTGTGAAATCCTGGGGAGTGAGAGCGATTACAGTGTGAAATCCTGGGGAATGACAGTAGTTACAGTGTGAAAACCTGGTGAGTGAAAGTGGTTACAGTGTGAAATCCTGGTGAGTGACAGTGGTTACAGTGTGAAATCCTGGTGAGTGACAGTGGTTACAGTGTGAAACCCTGGTGAGTGAGAGTGGTTACACTGTGAAATCCTGGGGAGTGAGAGTGGTTACAGTGTGAAATCCTGGGGAGTGAGAGTGGTTACAGTGTTAAATCCTGGGGAGTGACAGTGGTTACAGTGTGAAATCCTGGAGAGTGAAAGTGGTTACAGTGTGAAATCCAAAGGAGTGACAGTGGTTACAGTGTGAAACCCTGGTGAGTGAAAGTGGTTACAGTGTGAAATCCTGGGGAGTGAAAGTGGTTACAGTGTGAAATCCTGGGGTGTGAGAGTGGTGACAGTGTGAAATCCTGGTGAGTGAAAGTGGTTACAGTGTGAAATCCTGGGGAGTGAAAGTGGTTACAGTGTGAAATCCTGGGGTGTGAGAGTGGTGACAGTGTGAAATCCTGGGGAGTGACAGTGGTTACAGTGTGAAATCCTGGAGAGTGAAAGTGGTTACAGTGTGAAATCCAAAGGAGTGAGAGTGGTTACAGTGTGAAATCCTGGTGAGTGAGAGTGGTTACAGTGTGAAATCCTGGAGAGTGACAGTGGTTACAGTGTGAAAACCTGGTGAGTGAGAGTGGTTACACTGTGAAATCCTGGGGAGTGACTGTGGTTACAGTGTGAAATCCTGGGGAGTGAGAGTGGTTACAGTGTGAAATCCTGGTGAGTGAGAGTGGTTACAGTGTGAAATGCTGGTGAGTGAAAGTGGTTACAGTGTGAAATCCTGGGGAGTGAAAGTGGTGACAGTGTGAAATCCTGGGGAGTGACAGTGGTTACAGTGTGAAATCCTGGTGAGTGAAAGTGGTAACCGTGTGAAATCCTGGTGAGTGAAAGTGGTTACAGTGTGAAATCCTGGGGAGTGAGAGTGGTTACAGTGTGAAATCCTTGGGAGTGACAGTGGTTACAGTGTGAAATCCTGGGGAGTGAAAGTGGTTACAGTGTGATATCCTGGTGAGTGAGAGTGGTTACAGTGTGAAATCCTGGAGAGTGACAGTGGTTACAGTGTGAAAACCTGGTGAGTGAGAGTGGTTACACTGTGAAATCCTGGGGAGTGAGAGTGGTTACAGTGTGAAATCCTGGTGAGTGAGAGTGGTTACAGTGTGAAATCCTGGTGAGTGAAAGTGGTTACAGTGTGAAATCCTGGGGAGTGAAAGTGGTGCCAGTGTGAAATCCAGGTGAGTGAAAGTAGTAACCGTGTGAAATCCTGGTGAGTGAAAGTGGTTACAGTGTGAAATCCTGGGGAGTGAGAGTGGTTACAGTGTGAAATCCTGGTGAGTGAGAGTGGTTACAGTGTGAAATCCTGGGGAGTGAGAGTGGTTACAGTGTGAAATCCTTGGGAGTGACAGTGGTTACAGTGTGAAATCCTGGGGAGTGAAAGTGGTTACAATGTGAAATCCTGGGGAGTGAGAGTGGTGACAGTGTGAAATCCTGGTGAGTGAAAGTGGTTACAGTGTGAAATCCTGGGGAGTGAGAGTGGTTACAGTGTGAAATCCTTGGGAGTGACAGTGGTTACAGTGTGAAATCCTGGGGAGTGAAAGTGGTTACAGTGTGAAATCCTGGTGAGTGAGAGTGGTTACAGTGTGAAACCCTGGGGAGTGAGAGTGGTGACAGTGTGAAATCCTGGTGAGTGACAGTGGTTACAGTGTGAAATCCTGGTGAGTGAGAGTGGTAACAGTGTGAAATCCTGGGGAGTGAGAGTTGTTACAGTGTGAAATCCTGGTGAGTGACAGTGGTTACAGTGTGAAATCCTGGGGAGTGAAAGTGGTTACAGTGTGAAATCCTGGGGAGTGACAGTGGTTACAGTGTGAAATCCTGGAGAGTGAAAGTGGTTACAGTGTGAAATCCAAAGGAGTGAGAGTGGTTACAGTGTGAAATCCTGGTGAGTGAGAGTGGTTACAGTGTGAAATCCTGGTGAGTGACAGTGGTTACAGTGTGAAAACCTGGTGAGTGAGAGTGGTTACACTGTGAAATCCTGGGGAGTGACTGTGGTGACAGTGTGAAATCCTGGGGAGTGAGAGTGGTTACAGTGTGAAATCCTGGTGAGTGAGAGTGGTTACAGTGTGAAATCCTGGTGAGTGAAAGTGGTTACAGTGTGAAATCCTGGGGAGTGAAAGTGGTGACAGTGTGAAATCCTGGTGAGTGAAAGTGGTAACCGTGTGAAATCCTGGTGAGTGAAAGTGGTTACAGTGTGAAATCCTGGGGAGTGAGAGTGGTTACAGTGTGAAATCCTTGGGAGTGAGAGTGGTTACAGTGTGAAATCCTGGGGAGTGAAAGTGGCTACAGTGTGAAATCCTGGTGAGTGAGAGTGGTTACAGTGTGAAATCCTGGGGAGTGAGAGAGGTTACAGTGTGAAATCCTGGGGAGTGAGAGGGGTTACAGTGTGAAATCCTGGGGAGTGACAGTGGTTACAGTGTGAAATCCTGGGGAGTGAAAGTGGTTACAGTGTGAAATCCTGGTGAGTGAGAGTGGTTACAGTGTGAAATCCTGGTGAGTGAGAGTGGTTACAGTGTGAAACCCTGGGGAGTGAGAGTGGTGACAGTGTGAAATCCTGGTGAGTGACAGTGGTTACAGTGTGAAATCCTGGTGAGTGAGAGTGGTAACAGTGTGAAATCCTGGGGAGTGAGAGTGGTTACAGTGTGAAATCCTGGGGAGTGAGAGAGGTTACATTGTGAATCCCTGTTGAGTGACAGTGGTGACAGTGTGAAATCCCAGCAAGTGACAGTGGTTACAGTGTGAAATCCTGGGGAGTGAGAGTGGTTACAGTGTGAAATCCCAGCAAGTGAAAGTGGTTACAGTGTGAAAGCCTGGTGAGTGAGAATGGTTACAGTGTGAAATCCTGGTGAGTGACAGTGGTTACAGTGTGAAATCCTGGGGAGTGAGAATGTTTACAGTGTGTAATCCTGGGCAGTGACAGTGGTTACAGTGTGAAATCCCAGCAAGTCAGAATGGTTACAGTGTGAAATCCTGGGGAGTGACAGTGGTTACAGTGTGAAATCCTGGGGAGTGAGAGTGGTTACAGCGTGAAATCCTGGTGAGTGAGAGTGGTGACAGTGTGAAACCCTGGTGAGTGACAGTGGTTACAGTGTGAAATCCTGGTGAGTGAAAGTGGTAACCGTGTGAAATCCCGGTGAGTGAAAGTGGTTACAGTGTGAAATCCTGGGGAGTGAGAGTGGTTACAGTGTGAAATCCTTGGGAGTGACAGTGGTTACAGTGTTAAATCCTGGGGAGTGAAAGTGGTTACAGTGTGAAATCCTGGTGAGTGAGAGTGGTTACAGTGTGAAATCCTGGTGAGTGAGAGTGGTTACAGTGTGAAATCCTGGGGAGTGAGAATGGTTACACTGTGAAATCCTGTTGAGTGAGAGTGGTTACAGTGTGAAACCCTGGGGAGTGAGAGTGGTGACAGTGTGAAATCCTGTTGAGTGAGAGTGGTTACAGTGTGAAATCCTGGTGAGTGAGAGTGGTAACAGTGTGAAATCCTGGGGAGTGAGAGTGGTTACAGTGTGAAATCCTGGGGTTTGAGAGTGGTGACAGTGTGAAATCCTGGGGAGTGATAGTGGTTACAGTGTGAAATCCTGGAGAGTGAAAGTGGTTACAGTGTGAAATCCTAAGGAGTGAGAGTGGTGACAGTGTGAAATCCTGGGGAGTGACAGTGGTTACAATGTGAAACCCCGGTGAGTGAGAGTGGTTACAGTGTGAAATCAAGGTGAGTGAGAGTGGTTACAGTGTGAAATCCTGGAGAGTGACAGTGGTTACAGTGTGAAAACCTGGTGAGTGAGAGTGGTTACACTGTGAAATCCTGGGGAGTGACTGTGGTGACAGTGTGAAATCCTGGGGAGTGAGAGTGGTTACAGTGTGAAATCCTGGTGAGTGAGAGTGGTTACAGTGTGAAATCCTGGTGAGTGAAAGTGGTTACAGTGTGAAATCCTGGGGAGTGAGAATGGTTACAGTGTGAAATCCTGGTGAGTGAGAGTGGTTACAGTGTGAAATCCTGGGGAGTGAAAGTGGTGACAGTGTGAAATCCTGGTGAGTGAAAGTGGTAACCGTGTGAAATCCTGGTGAGTGAAAGTGGTTACAGTGTAAAATCCTGGGGAGTGAGAGTGGTTACAGTGTGAAATCCTTGGGAGTGAGAGTGGTTACAGTGTGAAATCCTGGGGAGTGAGAGTGGTGACAGTGTGAAATCCTGGGGAGTGACAGTGGTTACAGTGTGAAATCCTGGTGAGTGAGAGTGGTAACAGTGTGAAATCCTGGGGAGTGACAGTAGTTACAGTGTGAAATCCTGCGGAGTGAAAGTGGTTACAGTGTGAAATCCTGGTGAGTGAGAGTGGTTACAGTGTGAAATCCTGGGGAGTGAGAGTGGTTACAGTGTGAAATCCTGGGGAGATAGAGTGGTGACAGTGTGAAATCCTGGGGAGTGACAGTGGTTACAGTGTGAAATCCTGGTGAGTGAGAGTGGTAACAGTGTGAAATCCTGGGGAGTGAGAGTGGTTACAGTGTGAAATCCTGGGGAGTGAGAGAGGTTACAGTGTGAATCCCTGTTGAGTGACAGTGGTGACAGTGTGAAATCCCAGCAAGTGACAGTGGTTACAGTGTGAAATCCTGGGGAGTGAGAGTGGTTACAGTGTGAAATCCCAGCAAGTGAAAGTGGTTACAGTGTGAAATCCTGGTGAGTGAGAATGGTTACAGTGAGAAATCCTGGTGAGTGACAGTGGTTACAGTGTGAAATCCTTGGGAGTGAGAATGTTTACAGTGTGTAATCCTGGGCAGTGACAGTGGTTACAGTGTGAAATCCCAGCAAGTCAGAATGGTTACAGTGTGAAATCCTGGGGAGTGAGAGTGGTTACAGTGTGAAATCCTGGGGAGTGACAGTGGTTACAGTGTGAAATCCTGGGGAGTGAGAGTGGTTACAGCGTGAAATCCTGGTGAGTGAGAGTGGTGACAGTGTGAAACCCTGGTGAGTGACAGTGGTTACAGTGTGAAATCCTGGTGAGTGAAAGTGGTAACCGTGTGAAATCCTGGTGAGTGAAAGTGGTTACAGTGTGAAATCCTGGGGAGTGAGAGTGGTTACAGTGTGAAATCCTTGGGAGTGACAGTGGTTACAGTGTGAAATCCTGGGGAGTGAAAGTGGTTACAGTGTGAAATCCTGGTGAGTGAGAGTGGTTACAGTGTGAAATCCTGTTGAGTGAGAGTGGTTACAGTGTGAAACCCTGGGCAGTGAGAGTGGTGACAGTGTGAAATCCTGGTGAGTGACAGTGGTTACAGTGTGAAATCCTGGTGAGTGAGAGTGGTAACAGTGTGAAATCCTGGGGAGTAAGAGTGGTTACAGTGTGAAATCCTGGTGAGTGACAATCGTTACAATGTGAAATCCTGGGGAGTGAGAGTGGTTACAGTGTGAAACCCTGTTGAGTGACAGTGGTGACAGTGTGAAATCCCAGCAAGTGAGAGTGGTTACAGTGTGAAATCCCAGCAAGTGAGAATGGTTACAGTGTGAAATCCTGGTGAGTAATTGTGGTTACAGAGTGAAATTCTGGTGAGTGAAAGTGGTAACAGTGTGAAACCCTGGTGAGTGACAGTGGTGACAGTGTGAACTCCCAGCAAGTGAGAGTGGTTACAGTGTGAAATTCTGGTGTGTGAGTCTGGTTACAGTGTGAAACCCTGGTGGGTGACAGTGGTTACAGTGTGAAATCCTGGGGAGTGAAAGTGGTTACAGTGTGAAATCCTGGTGAGTGAGAGTGGTTACAGTGTGAAATCCTGGGGAGTGACAGTGGTTACAGTGTGAAATTCTGGTGAGTGACAGTGGTTACAGTGTGAAATCCTGGGGAGTGACAGTGGTTACAGTGTGAAATCCTGGGGAGTGATAGTGGTGACAGTGTGAAACCCTGGTGAGTGACAGTGGTTACAGTGTGAAATCCTGGTGAGTGAGAGTGGTTACAGTGTGAAATCCTGGGGAGTGACAGTGGTTACAGTGTGAAATTCTGGTGAGTGACAGTGGTTACAGTGTGAAATCCTGGTGAGTGAAAGTGGTTACAGTGTGAAATCCTGGGGAGTGAGAGTGGTTACAGTGTGAAATCCTGGTGAGTGATTTTGGTTACAGTGTGAAATCCTGGTGAGTGAAAGTGGTTACAGTGTGAAATCCTGGTGAGTGAAAGTGGTTACAGTGTGAAATCCTGGTGAGTGAGACTGGTTACAGTGTGAAATCCTGGGGAGTGAGAGTGGTTACAGTGTGAAATTCTGGTGAGTGAAAGTGGTTACAGTGTGAAATCCTGGTGAGTGAGTCTGGTTACAGTGTGAAACCCCGGTGAGTGAAAGTGGTTACAGTGTGAAATCCTGGTGAGTGAGAGTGGTTACAGTGTGAAATCCTGGTGAGTGAAAGTGGTTACAGTGTGAAATCCTGGTAAGTGAGAGTGGTGACAGTGTGAAATCCAGGTGAGTGACAGTGGTTACAGTGTGAAATCCTGGGGAGTGAGAGTGGTTACAGTGTGAAATCCTGGTGAGTGAAAGTGGTTACATTGTTAAATCCTGGGGAGTGAGAGGGGTTACAGTGTGAAATCCTGGTGAGTGAGAGTGGTTACAGTGTGAAATCCTACTGAGTGAAAGTGGTTACAGTGTGAAATCCTGGTGAGTGAGAGTGGTTACAGTGTGAAATCCTGGGGAGTGAGAATGGTTACAGTGTGAAATCCTGGTGACTGAGAGTGGTTACAGTATGAAATCCTCGTGAGTGACCGTGGTTACAGTGTGAAATCCTGGTGAGTGACAGTGGTTACAGTGTGATATCCTGGTGAGTGAGTCTGGTTACAGTGTGAAACCCTGGTGAGTGACAGTGGTTACAGTGTGAAATCCTGGTGAGTGAAAGTGGTTACAGTGTGAAATCCTGGTGAGTGAGAGTGGTTACAGTGTGAAATCCTGGGGAGTGTTTTTGGTTACAGTGTGAAATCCTGGGGAGTGAAAGTGGTTACAGTGTGAAATCCTGGTGAGTGAGAGTGGTTACAGTGTGAAATCCTGGGGAGTGATAGTGGTGACAGTGTGAAACCCTGGTGAGTGACAGTGGTTACAGTGTGAAATCCTGGTGAGTGAGAGTGGTTACAGTGCGAAATCCTGGGGAGTGAGAGTGGTTACAGTGTGAAATTCTGGTGAGTGAAAGTGGTTACAGTGTGAAATCCTGGTGAGTGAGTCTGGTTACAGTGTGAAACCCCGGTGAGTGAAAGTGGTTACAGTGTGAAATCCTGGTGAGTGAAAGTGGTTACAGTGTGAAATCCTGGGGAGTGACAGTGGTTACAGTGTGAAATCCTGGTAAGTGAGAGTGGTGACAGTGTGAAATCCTGGTGAGTGACAGTGGTTACAGTGTGAAATCCTGGGGAGTGAGAGTGGTTACAGTGTGAAATCCTGGTGAGTGAAAGTGGTTACATTGTTAAATCCTGGGGAGTGAGAGGGGTTACAGTGTGAAATCCTGGTGAGTGAGAGTGGTTGCAGTGTGAAATCCTAGTGAGTGAAAGTGGTTACAGTGTGAAATCCTGGTGAGTGAGAGTGGTTACAGTGTGAAATCCTGGGGAGTGACAGTGGTTACAGTGTGAAATCCTGGGGAGTGAGAATGGTTACAGTGTGAAATCCTGGTGAGTGCGAGTGGTTACAGTGTGAAATCCTGGTGAGTGACAGTGGTGAAAGTGTGAAACCCCAGCAAGTGACAGTGGTTACAGTGTGAAATCCTGGGGAGTGAAAGTGGTTACAGTGTGAAATCCTGGGGAGTGATAGTGGTTACAGTGTGAAATCCTGGGGAGTGAAAGTAGTTACAGTGTGAAATCCTGGGGAGTGAGAGTGGTTACAGTGTGAAATCCTGGTGAGTGACAGTGGTGACAGTGTGAAATCCTGGGGAGTGAGAGCGATTACAGTGTGAAATCCTGGGGAATGACAGTAGTTACAGTGTGAAAACCTGGTGAGTGAAAGTGGTTACAGTGTGAAATCCTGGTGAGTGAGAGTGGTTACGGTGTGAAATCCTGGTGAGTGAGAGTGGTTACAGTGTGAAATCCTGGAGAGTGACAGTGGTTACAGTGTGAAACCCTGGTGAGTGAGAGTGGTTACACTGTGAAATCCTGGGGAGTGACAGTGGTTACAGTGTGAAATCCTGGTGAGTGACTGTGGTGACAGTGTGAAATCCTGGTGAGTGAAAGTGGTTACAGTGTGAAATCCTGGTGAGTGAAAGTGGTTACAGTGTGAAATCCTGGGGAGTGACAGTGGTTACAGTGTGAAATCCTGGTAAGTGAGAGTGGTGACAGTGTGAAATCCTGGTGAGTGACAGTGGTTACAGTGTGAAATCCTGGGGAGTGAGAGTGGTTACAGTGTGAAATCCTGGTGAGTGAAAGTGGTTACATTGTTAAATCCTGGGGAGTGAGAGGGGTTACAGTGTGAAATCCTGGTGAGTGAGAGTGGTTACAGTGTGAAATCCTAGTGAGTGAAAGTGGTTACAGTGTGAAATCCTGGTGAGTGAGAGTGGTTACAGTGTGAAATCCTGGGGAGTGACAGTGGTTACAGTGTGAAATCCTGGTGAGTGCGAGTGGTTACAGTGTGAAATCCTGGTGAGTGACAGTGGTGAAAGTGTGAAACCCCAGCAAGTGACAGTGGTTACAGTGTGAAATCCTGGGGAGTGAAAGTGGTTACAGTGTGAAATCCTGGGGAGTGATAGTGGTTACAGTGTGAAATCCTGGGGAGTGAAAGTAGTTACAGTGTGAAATCCAGGGGAGTGAGAGTGGTTACAGTGTGAAATCCTGGTGAGTGACAGTGGTGACAGTGTGAAATCCTGGGGAGTGAGAGCGATTACAGTGTGAAATCCTGGGGAATGACAGTAGTTACAGTGTGAAAACCTGGTGAGTGAAAGTGGTTACAGTGTGAAATCCTGGTGAGTGAGAGTGGTTACAGTGTGAAATCCTGGTGAGTGAGAGTGGTTACAGTGTGAAATCCTGGAGAGTGACAGTGGTTACAGTGTGAAACCCTGATGAGTGAGAGTGGTTACACTGTGAAATCCTGGGGAGTGACAGTGGTTACAGTGTGAAATCCTGGTGAGTGACTGTGGTGACAGTGTGAAATCCTGGTGAGTGAGAGTGGTTACAGTGTGAAATCCTGGTGAGTGAAAGTGGTTACAGTGTGAAATCCTGGGGAGTGAGAGTGGTGACAGTGTGAAATCCTGGTGAGTGAAAGTGGTTACAGTGTGAAATCCTGGGGAGTGAAAGTGGTTACAGTGTGAAATCCTGGGGAGTGAAAGTGGTAACCGTGTGAAATCCTGGTGAGTGAAAGTGGTTACAGTGTGAAATCCTGGGGAGTGAGAGTGGTTACAGTGTGAAATCCTGGGGAGTGAAAGTGGTTACAGTGTGAAACCCTGGGGAGTGAGAGTGGTGACAGTGAGAAATCCTGGGGAGTGACAGTGGTTACAGTGTGAAATCCTGGTGAGTGAGAGTGGTAACAGTGTGAAATCCTGGGGAGTGAGAGTGGTTACAGTGTGAAATCCTGGGGAGCGAGAGTGGTTACAGTGTGAAATCCTGGGGAGTGAAAGTGGTTACAGTGTGAAATCCTGGGGAGTGAAAGTGGTAACCGTGTGAAATCCTGGTGAGTGAAAGTGGTTACAGTGTGAAATCCTGGGGAGTGAGAGTGGTTACAGTGTGAAATCCTGGGGAGTGAAAGTGGTTACAGTGTGAAATCCTGGGGAGATAGAGTGGTGACAGTGTGAAATCCTTGGGAGTGACAGTGGTTACAGTGTGAAATCCTGGGGAGTGAAAGTGGTTACAGTGTGAAACCCTGGGGAGTGAGAGTGGTGACAGTGAGAAATCCTGGGGAGTGACAGTGGTTACAGTGTGAAATCCTGGTGAGTGAGAGTGGTAACAGTGTGAAATCCTGGGGAGTGAGAGTGGTTACAGTGTGAAATCCTGGGGAGTGAGAGTGGTTACAGTGTGAATCCCTGTTGAGTGACAGTGGTGACAGTGTGAAATCCCAGCAAGTGACAGTGGTTACAGTGTGAAATCCTGGGGAGTGAGAGTGGTTACAGTGTGAAATCCCAGCAAGTGAAAGTGGTTACAGTGTGAAATCCTGATGAGTGAGAATGGCTACAGTGTGAAATCCTGGTGAGTGACAGTGGTTACAGTGTGAAATCCTGGGGAGTGAGAATGGTTACAGTGTGTAATCCTGGGCAGTGACAGTGGTTACAGTGTGAAATCCCAGCAAGTGAGAATGGTTACAGTGTGAAATCCTGGGGAGTGACAGTGTTAACAGTGTGAAATCCTGGGGAGTGAGAGTGGTTACAGCGTGAAATCCTGGTGAGTGAGAGTGGTGACAGTGTGAAACCCTGGTGAGTGACAGTGGTTACATTTTGAAATCCTGGTGAGTGAAAGTGGTTACAGTGTGAAATCCTGGGGAGTGAGAGTGGTTACAGTGTGAAATCCTTGGGAGTGACAGTGGTTACAGTGTGAAATCCTGGGGAGTGAAAGTGGTTACAGTGTGAAATCCTGGTGAGTGAGAGTGGTTACAGTGTGAAATCCTGGTGAGTGAGAGTGGTTACAGTGTGAAACCCTGGGGAGTGAGAGTGGTGACAGTGTGAAATCCTGGTGAGTGACAGTGGTTACAGTGTGAAATCCTGGTGAGTGAGAGTGGTAACAGTGTGAAATCCTGGGGAGTGAGAGAGGCTACAGTGTGAAACCCTGGGGAGTGAGAGTGGTTACAGTGTGAAATCCTTGGGAGTGACAGTGGTTACAGTGTGAAATCCTGGGGAGTGAAAGTGGTGACAGTGTGAAATCCTGGTGAGTGAGAGTGGTTACAGTGTGAAATCCTGGTGAGTGAGAGTGGTTACAGTGTGAAACCCTGGGGAGTGACAGTGGTTACAGTGTGAAATCCTCGTGAGTGACAGTGGTGACAGTGTGAAATCCTGGTGAGTGAGAGTGGTAACAGTGTGAAATCCTGGGGAGTGAGAGTGGTTACAGTGTGAAACCCTGGGGAGTGAGAGTGGTTACAGTGTGAAATCCTGGGGAGTGACAGTGGTTACCGTGTGAAACCCTGTTGAGTGACAGTGGTGACAGTGTGAAATCCTGGTGAGTGAGAATGGTTACAGTGTGAAATCCTGGGGAGTGAGAATGGTTACAGTGTGAAATCCTGGCGAGTGAGAGTGGTTACAGTGTGAAATCCTGGTTAGTGACTGTGGTTACAGTGTGAAATCCTGGTGAGTGAGAGTGGTTACAGTGTGAAATCCTGGTTAGTGACTGTGGTTACAGTGTGAAATCCTGGTGAGTGACAGTGGTTACAGTGTGAAATCCTGGTGAGTGAGAGTGGTTACAGTGTGAAATCCTGGGGAGTGACAGTGGTTACAGTGTGAAATCCTGGTGAGTGACAGTGGTTACAGTGTGAAGTCCTGGTGAGTGAAAGTGGTTACAGTGTGAAAACCTGGGGAGTGAGAGTGGTTACAGTGTGAAATCATGGGGAGTGAGAGTGGTTACAGTGTGAAATTCTGGTGAGTGAAAGTGGTTACAGTGTGAAATCCTGGTGAGTGAAAGTGGTTACAGTGTGAAATCCTGGGAAGTGAGAGTGGTGACAGTGTGAAATCCTGATGAGTGACAGTGGTTACAGTGTGAAATCCTGGGGAGTGAGAGTGGTTACAGTGTGAAATCCTGGTGAGTGAAAGTGGTTACAGTGTGAAATCCTGGTGAGTGAGAGTGGTTACAGTGTGAAATCCTGGGGAGTGAGAGTGGTTACAGTGTGAAATTCTGGTGAGTGAAAGTGGTTACAGTGTGAAATCCTGGTGAGTGAAAGTGGTTACAGTGTGAAATCCTGGTGAGTGACTGTGGTTACACTGTGAAATCCTGGTGAGTGACAGTGGTTACAGTGTGAAATCCTGGTGAGTGAAAGTGGTTACAGTGTGAAATCCTGGTGAGTGAGAGTGGTTACAGTGTGAAATCCTGGGGAGTGAGAGTGGTTACAGTGTGAAATTCTGGTGAGTGAAAGTGGTTACAGTGTGAAATCCTGGTGAGTGAAAATGGTTACAGTGTGAAATCCTGGGGAGTGAGAGTGGTTACAGTGTGAAATCCTGGTGAGTGACAGTGGTTACAGTGTGAAATCCTAAGGAGTGAGAGTGGTTACAGTGTGAAATCCTGGTAAGTGAGATTGGTGACAGTGTGAAATCCTGGGGAGATAGAGTGGTTACAGTGTGAAATCCTGGGGAGTGACAGTGGTTACAGTGTGAAATCCTGGGGAGTGAAAGTGGTTACAGTGTGAAACCCTGCTGAGTGAAAGTGGTTACAGTGTGAAATCCTGGTAAGTGAGAGTGGTGACAGTGTGAAATCCTGGGGAGTGAGAGTGGTTACAGTGTGAAATCCTGGTGAGTGAGAGTGGTTACAGTGTGAAATCCTGGTGAGTGAAAGTGGTTACAGTGTGAAATCCTGGTTTGTGAGAGTGGTGACAGTGTGAAATCCTGGGGAGTGAGAGTGGTTTCAGTGTGAAATCCTGGTGAGTGAAAGTGGTTACATTGTTAAATCCTGGGGAGTGAGAGGGGTTACAGTGTGAAATCCTGGTGAGTGAGAGTGGTTACAGTGTGAAATCCTAGTGAGTGAAAGTGGTCACAGTGTGAAATCCTGATGAGTGAGAGTGGTTACAGTGTGAAATCCTGGGGAGTGAGAATGGTTACAGTGTGAAATCCTGGTGAGTGAGAGTGGTACAGTATGAAATCCTGGTGAGTGACCGTGGTTACAGTGTGAAATCCTGGTGAGTGAGAGTGGTTACTGTGTGAAAACCTGTTGAGTGAAAGTGGTTAGAGTGTGAATTCCTGGTGAGTGAGAGTGGTTACAGTGTGAAATCCTGCGGAGTGACTGTGGTTACAGTGTGAAATCCTGGTGAGTGAGAGTGGTTACTGTGTGAAAACCTGTTGAGTGAAAGTGGTTCGAGTGTGAATTCCTGGTGAGTGAAAGTGGTTACAGTGTGAAAACCTGGGGAGTGAGAGTGGTTACAGTGTGAAATCCTGGGGAGTGAGAGTGGTTACAGTGTGAAATCCTTGGGAGTGACAGTGGTTACAGTGTGAAATCCTGGTGAGTGACAGTGGTTACAGTGTGAAATCCTGGTGAGTGAGAGTGGTTACAGTGTGAAATCCTGGGGAGTGACAGTGGTTACAGTGTGAAATCCTGGTGAGTGAAAGTGGTTACAGTGTGAAAACCTGGGGAGTGAGAGTGGTTACAGTGTGAAATCATGGGGAGTGAGAGTGGTTACAGTGTGAAATTCTGGTGAGTGAAAGTGGTTACAGTGTGAAATCCTGGTGAGTGAAAGTGGTTACAGTGTGAAATCCTGGGAAGTGAGAGTGGTGACAGTGTGAAATCCTGGTGAGTGACAGTGGTTACAGTGTGAAATCCTGGGGAGTGAGAGTGGTTACAGTGTGAAATCCTGGTGAGTGAAAGTGGTTACAGTGTGAAATCCTGGTGAGTGAGAGTGGTTACAGTGTGAAATCCTGGGGAGTGAGAGTGGTTACAGTGTGAAATTCTGGTGAGTGAAAGTGGTTACAGTGTGAAATCCTGGTGAGTGAAAGTGGTTACAGTGTGAAATCCTGGTGCGTGACTGTGGTTACACTGTGAAATCCTGGTGAGTGACAGTGGTTACAGTGTGAAATCCTGGTGAGTGAAAGTGGTTACAGTGTGAAATCCTGGTGAGTGAAAGTGGTTACAGTGTGAAAACCTGGGGAGTGAGAGTGGTTACAGTGTGAAATCCTGGGGAGTGAGAGTGGTTACAGTGTGAAATCCTTGGGAGTGACAGTGGTTACAGTGTGAAATCCTGGTGAGTGACAGTGGTTACAGTGTGAAATCCTGGTGAGTGAGAGTGGTTACAGTGTGAAATCCTGGGGAGTGACAGTGGTTACAGTGTGAAATCCTGGTGAGTGACAGTGGTTACAGTGTGAAATCCTGGTGAGTGAAAGTGGTTACAGTGTGAAAACCTGGGGAGTGAGAGTGGTTACAGTGTGAAATCATGGGGAGTGAGAGTGGTTACAGTGTGAAATTCTGGTGAGTGAAAGTGGTTACAGTGTGAAATCCTGGTGAGTGAAAGTGGTTACAGTGTGAAATCCTGGGAAGTGAGAGTGGTGACAGTGTGAAATCCTGGTGAGTGACAGTGGTTACAGTGTGAAATCCTGGGGAGTGAGAGTGGTTACAGTGTGAAATCCTGGTGAGTGAAAGTGGTTACAGTGTGAAATCCTGGTGAGTGTGAGTGGTTACAGTGTGAAATCCTGGGGAGTGAGAGTGGTTACAGTGTGAAATTCTGGTGAGTGAAAGTGGTTACAGTGTGAAATCCTGGTGAGTGAAAGTGGTTACAGTGTGAAATCCTGGTGCGTGACTGTGGTTACACTGTGAAATCCTGGTGAGTGACAGTGGTTACAGTGTGAAATCCTGGTGAGTGAAAGTGGTTACAGTGTGAAATCCTGGTGAGTGAGAGTGGTTACAGTGTGAAATCCTGGGGAGTGAGAGTGGTTACAGTGTGAAATTCTGGTGAGTGAAAGTGGTTACAGTGTGAAATCCTGGTGAGTGAAAATGGTTACAGTGTGAAATCCTGGGGAGTGAGAGTGGTTACAGTGTGAAATCCTGGTGAGTGACAGTGGTTACAGTGTGAAATCCTAAGGAGTGAGAGTGGTTACAGTGTGAAATCCTGGTAAGTGAGATTGGTGACAGTGTGAAATCCTGGGGAGATAGAGTGGTTACAGTGTGAAATCCTGGGGAGTGACAGTGGTTACAGTGTGAAATCCTGGGGAGTGAAAGTGGTTACAGTGTGAAACCCTGCTGAGTGAAAGTGGTTACAGTGTGAAATCCTGGTAAGTGAGAGTGGTGACAGTGTGAAATCCTGGGGAGTGAGAGTGGTTACAGTGTGAAATCCTGGTGAGTGAGAGTGGTTACAGTGTGAAATCCTGGTGAGTGAAAGTGGTTACAGTGTAAAATCCTGGTTTGTGAGAGTGGTGACAGTGTGAAATCCTGGGGAGTGAGAGTGGTTTCAGTGTGAAATCCTGGTGAGTGAAAGTGGTTACATTGTTAAATCCTGGGGAGTGAGATGGGTTACAGTGTGAAATCCTGGTGAGTGAGAGTGGTTACAGTGTGAAATCCTAGTGAGTGAAAGTGGTTACAGTGTGAAATCCTGGTGAGTGAGAGTGGTTACAGTGTGAAATCCTGGGGAGTGAGAATGGTTACAGTGTGAAATCCTGGTGAGTGAGAGTGGTTACAGTATGAAATCCTGGTGAGTGACCGTGGTTACAGTGTGAAATCCTGGTGAGTGAGAGTGGTTACTGTGTGAAAACCTGTTGAGTGAAAGTGGTTAGAGTGTGAATTCCTGGTGAGTGAGAGTGGTTACAGTGTGAAATCCTGCGGAGTGACTGTGGTTACAGTGTGAAATCCTGGTGAGTGAGAGTGGTTACTGTGTGAAAACCTGTTGAGTGAAAGTGGTTCGAGTGTGAATTCCTGGTGAGTGAGAGTGGTTACAGTGTGAAATCCTGCGGAGTGAGAATGGTTACAGTGTGTAATCCTGGTGAGTGAGAGTGGTTACAGTATGAAATCCTGGTGAGTGACCGTGGTGACAGTGTGAAATCCTGGTGAGTGACTGTGGTTACAGTGTGAAACCCTGGTGAGTGAAAGTGGTTACAGTGTGAAATCCTGGTGAGTGAGAGTGGTTACAGTGTGAAATCCTGGGGAGTGAGAATGGTTACAATGTGAAATCCTGGTGAGTGACGGTCGTTACAATGTGAAATCCTGGGGAGTGACAGTGGTTACAGTGTGAAATCCTGGTGAGTGAGTCTGGTTACAGTGTGAAACCCTGGTGAGTGACAGTGGTTACAGTGTGAAATCCTGGTGAGTGAAAGTGGTTACAGTGTGAAATCCTGGGGAGTGAGAGTGGTTACACTGTGAAATCCTGGTGTGTGTCGGTGGTTACAGTGTTAAATCCTGGGGAGATAGAGTGGTTACAGTGTGAAATCCTGGGGAGTGACAGTGGTTACAGTGTGAAATCCTGGGGAGTGAAAGTGGTTACAGTGTGAAATCCTGGGGAGTGATAGTGGTTACAGTGTGAAATCCTGGTAAGTGAGAGTGGTGACAGTGTGAAATCCTGGCGATTGAGAGTGGTTACAGTGTGAAATCCTGGTGAGTGACAGTGGTTACAGTGTGAAATCCTAAGGAGTGAGAGTGGTTACAGTGTGAAATCCTGGTAAGTGAGATTGGTGACAGTGTGAAATCCTGGGGAGATAGAGTGGTTACAGTGTGAAATCCTGGGGAGTGACAGTGGTTACAGTGTGAAATCCTGGGGAGTGAAAGTGGTTACAGTGTGAAACCCTGGTGAGTGAAAGTGGTTACAGTGTGAAACCCTGGGGAGTGACAGTGGTTACAGTGTGAAATCCTGGGGAGTGAAAGTGGTTACAGTGTGAAATCCTGGTGAGTGAAAGTGGTTACAGTGTGAAACCCTGGTGAGTGAAAGTGGTTACAGTGTGAAATCCTGGTAAGTGAGAGTGGTGACAGTGTGAAATCCTGGGGAGTGAGAGTGGTTACAGTGTGAAATCCTGGTGTGTGAAAGTGGTTACATTGTTAAATCCTGGGGAGTGAGAGGGGTTACATTGTGAAATCCTGGTGAGTGAGAGTGGTTACAGTGTGAAATCCTAGTGAGTGAAAGTGGTTACAGTGTGAAATCCTGGGGAGTGAGAATGGTTACAGTGTGAAATCCTGGTGAGTGAGAGTGGTTACAGTATGAAATCCTGGTGAGTGACCGTGGTTACAGTGTGAAATCCTGGTGAGTGAGAGTGGTTACTGTGTGAAAACCTGTTGAATGAAAGTGGTTAGAGTGTGAATTCCTGGTGAGTGAGAGTGGTTACAGTGTGAAATCCTGCGGAGTGACCGTGGTTACAGTGTGAAATCCTGGTGAGTGAAAGTGGTTCGAGTGTGAATTCCTGGTGAGTGAGAGTGGTTACAGTGTGAAATCCTGGTGAGTGAGAATGGTTACAGTGTGTAATCCTGGTGAGTGAGAGTGGTTACAGTATGAAATCCTGGTGAGTGACCGTGGTGACAGTGTGAAATCCTGGTGAGTGAGAGTGGTTACAGTGTGAAACCCTGGTGAGTGACAGTGGTTACAGTGTGAAATCCTGGTAAGTGAGAGTGGTGACAGTGTGAAATCCTGGTAAGTGAGAGTGGTGACAGTGTGAAATCCTGGTGAGTGAAAGTGGTTACAGTGTGAAATCCTGGTTTGTGAGAGTGGTTACAGTGTGAAACCCTGGTGAGTGACAGTGGTTACAGTGTGAAATCCTGGTAAGTGAGAGTGGTGACAGTGTGAAATCCTGGTAAGTGAGAGTGGTGACAGTGTGAAATCCTGGTGAGTGAAAGTGGTTACAGTGTGAAATCCTGGTTTGTGAGAGTGGTTACAGTGTGAAATCCTGGGGAGTGAGAGTGGTTACAGTGTGAAATCCTGGTGAGTGAAAGTGGTTACATTGTTAAATCCTGGGGAGTGAGAGGGGTTACAGTGTGAAATCCTGGTGAGTGAGAGTGGTTACAGTGTGAAATCCTAGTGAGTGAAAGTGGTTACAGTGTGAAATCCTGGTGAGTGAGAGTGGTTACAGTGTGAAATCCTCGGGAGTGAGAATGGTTACAGTGTGAAATCCTGGTGAGTGAGAGTGGTTACAGTATGAAATCCTGGTGAGTGACCGTGGTTACAGTGTGAAATCCTGGTGAGTGAGAGTGGTTACTGTGTGAAAACCTGTTGAATGAAAGTGGTTAGAGTGTGAATTCCTGGTGAGTGAGAGTGGTTACAGTGTGAAATCCTGCGGAGTGACCGTGGTTACAGTGTGAAATCCTGGTGAGTGAGAGTGGTTACTGTGTGAAAACCTGTTGAGTGAAAGTGGTTCGAGTGTGAATTCCTGGTGAGTGAGAGTGGTTACAGTGTGAAATCCTGCGGAGTGAGAATGGTTACAGTGTGTAATCCTGGTGAGTGAGAGTGGTTACAGTATGAAATCCTGGTGAGTGACCGTGGTGACAGTGTGAAATCCTGGTGAGTGACTGTGGTTACAGTGTGAAATCCTGGTGAGTGAAAGTGGTTACAGTGTGAAATCCTGGTGAGTGACAATGGTTACAATGTGAAACCCTGGGGAGTGAGAGTGATTACAGTGTGAAACCCTGTTGAGTGACAGTGGTGACAGTGTGAAACCCCAGCAAGTGACAGTGGCTACAGTGTGAAACCCTGGGGAGTGAGAGTGGTTACAGTGTGAAATCCCAGCAAGTGAAAGTGGTTACAGTGTGAAATCCTGGGGAGTGAGAATGGTTACAGTGTGAAATCCTGATGAGTGACTGTGGTGACAGTGTGAAATCCTGGTGAGTGAAAGTGGTTACAGTGTGAAATCCTGGTGAGTGAAAATGGCTACAGTGTGAAATCCTGGGGAGTGAGAGTGGTTACAGTGTGAAATCCTGGTGTGTGAGAGTGGTTACAGTGTGAAATCCTGGGTAGTGAGAATGGTTACAGTGTGAAATCCTGGGTAGTGAGAATGGTTACAGTGTGAAATCCTGGTGAGTGACGGTCGTTACAATGTGAAATCCTGGTGAGTGACAGTGGTAACCGTGTGAAATCCCTGGGAGTGACAGTGGTTACAGTGTGGAATCCCGGCTATGACAGTGGTTACAGTGTGAAGGGGAATCGTGCTTGACTAATCTTCAGGAATTTTTTGAGGATGCACCTATGAAGATGGATAGGGGAGAACCAGCGGATATAGTGTACCTGGACTTTCAGAAAGCCTTTGATAAAGTCCCACATAGGAGATTGGTGAACAAAATTATGGCACATGGTACTGCGGGCAAAATACTGAGTTGGATTGAAAATTGGCTGACTGACAGGAAGCAAAGTGTAGTGATAAACAGGTCCCTTTCAGAATGTGAGGCGGTGACCTGTGGGGTACCACAAGGTTTGGTGCTGGGACCGCAGCTGTTTACGATATACATTAATGATATAGATGAAGGCATTAAAAGTAATATTAGCAAATTTGCTGATGACACAAAGTTGGGTGGCAGTGTGAAATGTGAGGAGGATGCTATGAGAATACAGGGTGACTTGGACAGGCTAGGTGAGTGGACGGATGCATGGCAGATGCAGTTTAATGTGGATAAATGTGTGGTTATACACTTTGGTGGCAAGAACAGGAAGGCAGATTACTATCTAAATGGTGTCAAGTTAGGTAAAGGGGAAGTACAACGAGATCTAGGTGTTCTTGTACATCAGTCAATGAAAGCAAGCATGCAGGTACAGCGGGCAGTGAAGAAAGCTAGTACATACTGGCCTTCATAACAAGAGGAATTGAGTATAAGAGCAAAGAGGTCTTTCTGCAGCTGTACAGGGCCCTGGTGAGACTGCACCTGGAGTATTGTGTGCAGTTTTTGTCTCCAAATTTGGGGAAGGACATTCTTGCTATTGAGGGAATGCAGCGTAGGTTCACAAGGTCAATTCCCCGAATGGTGGGGCTATCATATATTGAAAGATTGGAGAGACTGGGCTTGTATACACTTATGTTTATAAAGATGAGAGGGGATCTGATTGAGGTGTATAAGATTATTAAGGGGTCGGACACTCTGGAGGCAGGAAGCATGTTTCCACTGATGGATGAGTCCAGAACCAGAGGATACAGTTTAAAAATAAGGGGTAGGCCATTTAGAACAGAGTTGATGAAAAACTTCTTCACCCAGGGACTGGTGGATACATGGAATGTCCTGCCCCAGAAGGCAGTGGAGGCCAACTCTCTGGATACTTTCAAGAAAGAGATGGATAGAGCTCTTAAAGATAGTGGAATCAAGGGTTATGGGGATAAGGCAGGAACAGGATACTGATTGTGGATGATCAGCCATGATCATAATGAATGGTAGTGCTGGCTCGAAGTGCCAAATGGCCTACTCCAGTACCTATTGTCTATTGTCTATTGAAATCCTGGCTGATGTGGCAAAGGCTACAGTGATTGATGCAGAAGATAGATATGAACAAGGACCTCTGTGTCCACACAACACAATGATGAAAAAAATCTTCAGTATATTGAAGAAGGGTCCCGATCCGAAACATCAAGCTTCCCTGCTCCTCTGATGCTGCTTGGCCTGCTGTGTTCATCCAGCCTCACACCGTGTTATTTCAGTATATTGATGTCGTCTTTCAGATCTCAAATTGTTTGAATGCTCCAACACAGTGTTCAGAATCTGTGCCAGAGCTTTTTCACATCAATGGAATGCTAAATAGCTTTGCTAATTGCCTCAGAACAATTCTTGAAGAGCCATTATCCCCTTTAAGCAGGGCTAATATTTCATTGGCAGGCGTTGTTGATAGACATTGAGTGATGTGAGGAATGATTCAGTTAAATCTGAACATTCTGGTGGTCATTATCCAAAGAAGAGGACATCAGCATAAAACATTACCTTTGTTGCTATCTTTCCTAATGCTGCCTGATCTGCTGAGGATTTCCAGCATTTTGTATATTTATTTTGAATTTCCAACATACAACATATTTTTCTTTTGAATCTTTCAATTGTATCTTTGCCAACCAGTTGCGTAGCTGTTGTATCCTCAACCAGAAGACATTTTCAGAAATGGTTCAGGGAGGAATGCTGATGTAATGGTGATGTTACCATATGAGTAATGCAATATGCCAGTGCTACTGTGTTGGGTCCATAGGTTTAAACCCCACCGATATAGCAGTTTTCAGTGAGAAAGCTCATCTCAATCATGCCAACCTTGACAGTAGTCATTTGTTTTCTTCTTGTAAAGACACATCTGGTTCACTCATGCCCTTTAAGAAAAGTAACTACGGTTCTTAGCTGTTTTGACCCACAGAAATAGCCCAGTGAGCTGTTCAGTTCAAGGGCACTTAGGGACAGGCAATAAATGCTGGCCAGCCAGCAACTCCCATCAGTGAATATAAAAAAAACTGTTGAAATGGTCAGTTGCTTGCAAATGCAATCCATCAGGGAAAACTGTGTACAAAGGATGGCAATATGGCTCAGTGGTTAGCACCGCTGCCTCACTGCGCCAGGGACCCGGGTTCGATTCCAGCCTCGGGTATCTGTCTGTGTGAAGTTTGCGCATTCTCCCCGTGTCAGTGTGGGTTTCTTCTGGGGCCTCTGGTTTCCTCCCACACCCAAAGCTGTGCAGGTTAGGTGAGTTAGCCATGGAAAATATGGGGTTACAGGATACAGTGAGGTTGGTGCAGACTCGATGTGCCAAATGGCCTTCTTCCTCACTTAGGGGTTCTATCATTCTATAAAGTGGCTGCTATGTTTTCTACATTACAGTAGTAACTGCACTTCAGGAAAAAAAAATGTGGTTAACTGGCTATCCAGCTCTTTAGGACGTCCTAAGGTCATGAAAGTCAATTTAATAATTTCTGAACAAAAGTTAACAATGTTTTCCAAGCAACGAACACCTGGCAACATTTCAATAATGTAACTGGTTTGGGAGGGAGTCTACCTTAAGCAGTGGCTGCAGATGGAGTTCTATTAACAAAGATGAAACAGCTACATATAACGTTGTTTCTCAACTTTAATTGAGTTTTGCTTTTTCATCAATCTTGGATTAGGAAGAAATCTGAAAAAGATCAAAACAAGAGTATTGCTGTAACTGTCCTGTTTTCCTTCATCAACTCCTGTGTCATTCATTCTGCTTCACTGCTTCCTACTAATCTGGGAGTCTGGAATGAGCAGCAGATGGATTACAATGTCATTTACACATATATTTGCATTTGAAGTTCCTGTGCTCACTTAAAATAAAAATGGATTTCAATCCCTCAAAAAATATACTGGCAAAATTAAGTTGCATTTCTCAGTGGCCAATGCTTTACTGTTGAGCTTTAGACAAACAAAAGTACGTATTGAGTTTTATCTGTTTAATAACACTTCGCATTTTTATCTGTGAAAAATTGCACTTTTAATATTGTAGGGTTATAAATTTCATTGCGATTCAATCCTAAACAAATTACCATAAAATGATTGAGTTATTTTTTTTTCACTTCAGCTACTTAAAGCATGAAACCAGTATTACTACTGTTATTTATTCAGTATCTGTATATGTAGATGCATCACCATATTCCAGAAATCTCAGAGGCTGATTATTCTCACTCTGCAAGATGCTTAGGCCTCCAACTGTTGAAGTTTGTGGGCGTGATTCAACCAGGTAAGATCATGGTCTGTGTTTGTCTGGAAGGAGATTTGTTATGAGGACAATTGTCCCTCTTGGTGAGGAATCAAGGGCAAACAATCCTTTCCTGTTTGACAACAATGGAGAAGAAGTCAAATTTTACTATTTGAGTTTTGACTGACAGTTTTTAAAATTAAAGATTTGGTGAGCTATTGGACTGTGGTCTAGTCTGAAGGGGGTAAAAGGACATTAAGAGTTTTGATGACCCTCAGAATACAAACCTGCAGTTGGTAGATGTGAACATGATATGATTTAATTGTGTAATATGCTCATGAACATGAAATGGTTTGATTGGATATTATAAGCTTGTTTACAGATTTGAATGCAATCACCAAATTCACATTACTCTTGAAAAGTATTTCCCTCCATTCTCCATAAACAGTTACTGACCTCTCTTATAACAACATTGAAACTCTGTTATGGACCCAACTAGAACCCCTCAAAATATTTTGAGAAGACCCTAACTTTTTTTTATTTTTAAGGCAATTGTAAAGCATCTGTTCCTGATGCAATACATTTGGTCTAATTACTTGACATTAAGCAAAACACAATTTATTTAAACACTATAATTACAATACAACCAAAAAAAGAGGAATTTAGAATAACAACTCAATTGGAAAACTTAAGTAAATAACAGATAATTAATTGACTGTTCCAGTATAGTAATATCCAATAAACACCTCTTTGGCAAAAATAATGGCAAATTCAGAAAAATAGATTTGTCTCACAGGTAACCCTGCAGCAGAGAGAATCTCTTTAGATGTGACAGAGAGATGGAAATGTTAGCTTCTACTTGTTCAAGTCCACAACAGCTGCTGTTAAAAGCTAGACTTAAATAAAAAAAACGTAGAAATCCTGATCTTTGAAAGCTGGCCACACCCACCCAGGCTGCTTCTATTGTTCTCACTTTTAAAGGAAACTCAAAGCGTCACAAGCTGTTTATCTCTCATTCAACCTCTCTAAGAAAACAACAGGACGAAATAACCTCAAAGCTACAGCACATCACAGTTTTGAGGGAGACAGTTTTAAAGACTCATATGTTGCAACAGATATTTTTTTCAAAGAAGTAACACCTAATTTAAGATTCTCCCATGAGAGGAAATGTACAGTCCACATGGATGCTATCAAAAACCCTCAGGATTTTATCTGTTCCAATCAAGTTACCTTGTACTCTTATAAACTCCACTGTACAAGGAATCAAGGGCTACAGGGAGAGTGCAGGGAAGTGGAGTTGAAATGCCCATTAGCCATGATTTAAATGCCGGAGTGGACTCGATGGGCCGAATGGCCTTACTTCCACTCCTATGTCTTATGGTCTTATGGTCTTATGTACACAATCCTGTGTTGTCACCTTGTATAGTGTGGCAGGTATGCCTGAGATCAAGTAGAACCAGGGAACATATAATGGTGATATGTTAATTAGGGGAGAACTTGGCTGTGTGTATAAATGGAGAACAAGTAAATTGTGCTGGAATTTTGTGATGTGAGTACTGGAGTAATTTTACTCCTGGGAAGGTATATGTCTGGGCATTGTCTAACCAATGTTTCACCTCTGGTGTTTATCAACAGGGCATGTACATAATTTTAGGGTGAGAGCAGTGAATTTGAAAACTTTGTCATTAACAGACTTAAAGCAGAATTTAAAACTGAAAGTCAGGGTTCTGAGGCTTATAAGTACATTGACTTGGAAATCACATAGAATAGATGTAGTGCCGTTTTCTAGCCGCAAGCCTTGTTTTTTGGAAAATATTATCCATATTACAGTTTGGCAAAGTAGGATTTCAGAAAATATAATGACTTCCAAAATTGAAATGGAAGAATTGTGAAGTTTAATTGGCTGGGCTAAATTAGCTGTGCGCCAAAACAAGGTCAAATGCCTAATCAATGGTCTTAGATTTAAGCACAGCTGCGAAGAATGCTAAAGTGATATTTAAGGGAAAAAAAAAGTTGAAAAGTTCAAAAAAAGTGGTGTTGTGTTTTGGCATTTCCATCATGAGAAGATGTCAGAGAACAAAGAATAAAGAAAATTACAGCACAGGAACAGCCCTTCGGCCCTCCAAGCCTGCGTTGATCTAGATCCTCTATCTAAACCTGTTGCCTATTTTCCAAGGATCTGTATCCCTCTGCTCCCTGCCCATTCATTTATCTGTCGAGAAACATCTTAAGTAACACTATCGTGCCCGCCTCTACCATCTCCACTGGCAATAAATTCCAGGCACCCACCACGCTCTGCATAAAGAACTTCCCACACATATTTCCCTTAAACTTTTCCCCTCTCACCTTGAAATCGTGACCCCTAGTAATTAAGTCCCCTACTCTGGGAAAAAAAGCTTTTTGCTTTCCACCCTGTCTATACCTTTCATGATTTTGTAGACAACAATCAGGCCCCCTCTCAACCTCAGTCTTTCTCGTGTCAGTAAGTCTAATCTACTCAACCTCTCTACATAGCTAGCGCCCTCCATACCAGGCAACATCCTGGTGAACCTTCTCTGCACCCTCTCCAAAGCATCCACATCCTTTTGGTAATGTGGGGACCAGAACTATACGCAGTATTTCAAATGTGGTCGAACCAAAGCCCGATACAATTTTAACATGACCTGCCAACTCTTGTACTCAATACGCTGCCTGATGAATGAAAGCATGCCGTATGCCTTCTTGACCACTCTTTTGATCTGAGTTGCCAGCTTCAGGATACAATGGACCTGAACACCAAATTCTCTCTGCGCATCAATTTTCCCTAGGGCTTTTCTATTTACTGTATAACTCGCTCTTGAATTGGATCTTTCAAAATGCATCACCTCGCATTTGCCTGCATTGAACTGCATCTGCCATTTCCCAGTCCAACTCTCCAGTCTATCTATATTCTGCTGCATTCTCCGACAGTCCCCTTCACTATCTGCTACTCCACCAATCTTAGGAATGTCAGGAACATGAAACTTGTTTTTTGTGGCGCTACTTATGAAAACCTCTGTGATGGTTTCTCAAGTTCACCAGGATGTTGCCTGGGATGAAAAGTCTCGGTTATGAAGAGAAACTGGATAGGTTGGGTTTTTGTGTTTTATTTTTCATTCACAGGATGATGGCTTCGCTGGCCAGGCAGCATTTATTGCCCCATCCCTAATTGCCCAGAGGGCAGTTGGAAGTCAACTACATTGCTGTGGGTCTGGAGTCACATATAGGCCAGACAAAGTAAGGATGGCAGTTTCCTTCTCTAAATAACATTCTTGACCCAGGTGGGTTTCACTAACAATAAACAATTGATTCATGGTCATCATTAAACTGTCAATTACAGATTTTGACAGAATTCAAATTCAGCATCTACCATGACATGATTCGAACCCAGGTTCCCAGAACATTAGAGATAATGGGAACTGCAGATGCTGGAGAATTCCAAGATAATAAAATGTGAGGCTGGATGAACACAGCAGGCCAAGCAGCATCTCAGGAGCACAAAAGCTGACGTTTCGGGCCTAGACCCTTCATCAGAGAGGGGGATGGGGAGAGGGAGCTGGAATAAATAGGGAGAGAGGGGGAGGCGGACCGAAGATGGAGAGTAAAGAAGATAGGTGGAGAGAGTATAGGTGGGGAGGTAGGGAGGGGATAGGTCAGTCCAGGGAAGACGGACAGGTCAAGGAGGTGGGATGAGGTTAGTAGGTAGATGGGGGTGCGGCTTGGGGTGGGAGGAAGGGATGGGTGAGAGGAAGAACCGGTTAGGGAGGCAGAGACAGGTTGGACTGGTTTTGGGATGCAGTGGGTGGGGGGGAAGAGCTGGGCTGGTTGTGTGGTGCAGTGGGGGGAGGGGACGAACTAGGCTGGTTTAGGGATGCAGTGGGGGAAGGGGAGATTTTGAAACTGGTGAAGTCCACATTGATACCATATGGCTGCAGGGTTCCCAGGCGGAATATGAGTTGCTGTTCCTGCAACCTTCGGGTGGCATCATTGTGGCAGTGCAGGAGGCCCATGATGGACATGTCATCTAGAGAATGGGAGGGGGAGTGGAAATGGTTTGCGACTGGGAGGTGCAGTTGTTTGTTGCGAACTGAGCGGAGGTGTTCTGCAAAGCGGTCTCCAAGCCTCCGCTTGGTTTCCCCAATGTAGAGGAAGCCGCACCGGGTACAATGGATGCAGTCGGTACCCGGTGCGGCTTCCTCTACATTGGGGAAACCAAGCGGAGACTTGGAGACCGCTTTGCAGAACACCTCCGCTCAGTTCGCAACAAACATCTGCACCTCCCAGTCGCAAACCATTTCCACTCCCCCTCCCATTCTCTAGATGACATGTCCATCATGGGCCTCCTGCACTGCCACAATGATGCCACCCGAAGGTTGCAGGAACAGCAACTCATATTCCGCCTGGGAACCCTGCAGCCATATGGTATCAATGTGGACTTCACCAGTTTCAAAATCTCCCCTTCCCCCACTGCATCCCTAAACCAGCCTAGTTCGTCCCCTCCCCCCACTGCACCACACAACCAGCCCAGCTCTTCCCCCCCACCCACTGCATCCCAAAACCAGTCCAACCTGTCTCCGCCTCCCTAACCTGTTCTTCCTCTCACCCGTCCCTTCCTCCCACCCCAAGCCGCACCCCCATCTACCTACTAACCTCATCCCACCTCCTTGACCTGTCCATCTTCCCTGGACTGACCTATCCCCTCCCTACCTCCCCACCTATTCTCTCTCCACCTATCTTCTTTTCTCTCCATCTTCGGTCCTCCTCCCCCTCTCTCCCTATTTATTCCAGAACCCTCATCCCATCCCCCTCTCTGATGAAGGGTCTAGGCCCGAAACGTCAGCTTTTGTGCTCCTGAGATGCTGCTTGGCCTGCTGTGTTTTCCCAGAACATTACCTGGGTGTATGGATGAACAAACCAATGTGTTGTAGCTTTATTTTCTTTAGAGTAGAGGAGGCTGAGGGGGTATCTGATTGAGTTATACAAAATTATGAGAGGCATAAACAGAGGAGATTGTGAGAAGCTTTTCCCCATGACAGATGCGTCTAAGTCCAGAGGGCACAAGTTTAAGGTGAGGAGAAAATGGTTCAGAGGGGATCTGGGGAGAAGATTTTTCATCCAGAATTTGGCAAAAATATGAAAGGTGATGCCTGAGAGGGCAATGGAGGCAGGTACTCTCATAACATTTAAGAAACAGCTGAACGAGCACTTACAATATCAGGGCACAGTTGGCTCTGGACCAAGTGCAGGAGAATGGGATTACTGTGGCTTGGTATTTGTTGGTCAATATAGACATAGTGGGCTGAAGGGCCTGTTTCTCTGCTGTACAACTCTATATCCCTCAGTGCAGGAGTATTTATAATCTTTCTATGGAATAATGGAGATAAATGTTGCCTTAGCTTAGGGTGCTACAAGTTCAGAAGAATTGTAAAAAGTATCTCAGAGGTAGACAAGCTTGCTGTTTTTGATGGTAGATATGATACTTTTCTTGATGGGAATGTTTGAAAAACTTTTAAAAGAGGATTCAGCAGCAATGTGTATTGAGTACTATAGCAATAATAAGTCACCAGGGGATAGGTAAATTCAACAAAATGCGTGTGAGAAAAGACTGATTTCCTCATTACAGCCTTGGTCCAACTGTCAACAAAAGAACTGAACTCCAGAGATTACATGAGAGTGACTGCCCCTCACATCAAGCCAACATTTGTCTAAATGAGGCATCCAGGATTCCTATCAAAATTAGAGTCAATGAGAATCAGGGAAATAGCTATAGGCACCTTCAGTTTGGAAGCTTTGTATTAATCAATCTGTTTTGTAAAGTTATTCTGTGGCTACTAGTTCAGGGGGGGCTTGAACCTAAGCCTGAGATAACAAGGTGTAGATTGCTTGGCCCGCTGTGTTCATCCAGCTCCACACCTTGTTATCTCAGATTCTCCTGCATCTGCAGTTCCTACTATCTCTTGAACCTAAGCCTTCCTGGCTCAAGAGACATTACATTAGCACCATGCGTACCCTGGGGGTCTCACGCTTAAGTGATAATGGGAACTGCAGATGCTGGAGAATCCAAGATAATAAAATTTGAAGCTGGATGAACACAGCAGGCCCAGCAGCATCTCAAAAGCACAAACGCTGACGTTTCGGGCCTAGACCCTTCATCAGAGGGTCTAGGCCTGAAACGTCAGCTTTTGTGCTCCTGAGATGCTGCTGGGCCTGCTGTGTTCATCCAGCCTCACATTTTATTATCTTGGTCTCATGCTTAATGTAATTTACAAAGAAGATCAAGTTCCAAGGAACTGGTAACTATATTGTTAAGTGCTGGAACTTTATTATGCAACAGTGTACTGTTTTCAACAGTAAATGCTTACCAGTGATTCATGCCAGGTTAGGATAGTAACATGGTGGACTAGGAAATTATTGATACTCATTATTAAGAAAGGCTACTTCAGATTGCTTTGGAAGGCTAAGATATCTCAAAAGTCTTAGCAAGAGCTAAACTTTGCTGCTTTAAACTGCTACTTGGTGGAATCAACATGAGTGATATTCCTCATGACAATGATTTGTTGTCAGAACAAGAAGACATTTGTCTATTTCACAGTTGATCAATGTGGTATGTCATATGTGAATTTCAATGATACTGTGATGCCGGGTATTTAGTCTGTAATCGCAGAGAGTGACATATTACATCAAGCAACATGTCCCTTGATCTATTCACTTCAGGCCAGACACTAACAATTCTCAACCAGACCACGCTTACAAAATGTAAAGCACAGTCTCAAACGTTTGATGTAATTCTGTGAATGGAAAAAAAAGTTGCTAAGTAACTCAAAGAGTCCTGAGAAATAGGCAGACACCTGATCAAGGATCGTAGACACCAAAGTGTGGAGCTGGATGAACTCAGCAGGCCAAGCAGCATCTTAGGACCACAAAAGCTGACGTTTCAGGCATAGACCCTTCATCAGAAAAAAGGACTAAGGATCATAGGTTGGGTTTAGAGTGTACTGTACTTGTGTATATTGGAAGCTACGCATTCTCATGCAGAGTGCCCTGTCCTTCCCAGATGGAATGAACATTTTGTTTCAAATCAACAAAACAAGCAAAAGCCATTCAGTTCTCAGGGCTGTGCCCTGATCATTCAAGTCAATGTTCCATGTTTAAATTTAAACAAATTTTGGCAGGTAAGCACTAGACACCACAAAACAGGTGCATTCTACATGGCCAAGCCTCCATCAATCAATATCAGTTTGCCAATCAACCAGTGCTCTCTTCTCGATTGGTAGAAAACATTATACATCTTAGACAAATAATCTTGTACATTTTCTGGTGAGTATAAGATGAAGATCTTTGACAATTGCTACCTGATATTGAAAATCTGCTTTTTTTTCAGCAATGCTCAAATCTCAGAGAGCACTGAATCAAATCCCAAACTGCTCACTGATTCTTAGACTGGGTTCCACGAGAGCACCTAATTCCTGACCTCATCATAGCCATTGTCCAAACAGGGACAAATATCTTAATAAGGGAGGTAGAAGTGATGTCAAAGCAATATTTGACCATGTGTAGCTTCAAAGAATCTGACATTCAGCTCGGCGGGAATCAGAGGAAAACTCTCCACCAATTGAAATCATTCTTGAAACAAAAGAAGATGATTGTGGTTGTTGAAGGTCAGTCATCTCAGCTCCAGGACACCCCTGCTGGTATTCATCAGGATAGTATTCCAGGCCCAACCACCTTCACTGAATTTATCAATGATCTTCCCTCCATCATAAGGTCTGAAGTGGGGATGTTCACTGATGATTGCACAATGTTCAGCACCATTTGCGACTCCTCTGGTACTAGAATAGTCCACGTTTTAATACATCAACATAGTGTCAATATCCAAGCTTAGAACATCTATCAATTCCTTGCATATCTTTTGACAACTTCGTACACAATCCATAATTCCACCAATCTTTGTATCATCTGCAAACTTACTAACCCAGCCTTCTAATTTTCATCCAAGTCATTTATATATATCACAAATAGCAAAAGTCCCAGTATGTCGAACACTAACAAACACAGACCTCCAACCAGAAAACACCCTTCCATCACTACCCTCTGCCTCCTATGGGCAAGCCAATTCTGAATCCAAATGACCAAGCCACCATGGATCCTATGCATACAGTCTTCTGGATGAACTGACCATGAGGGACCTTGCTGAAAGCCTTACTAAAATCCATGTAGACAAGATCCACTGCTCGACATCCACTGATCACCTTTGTCACCTCCTTGAAAAATTCAAACAAGTAAGACATGACCTGCCCTGCATAAAGCCAAGCTGACTGTCTATACTTAGGCCATGCTTTTCCAAATGCTTGCAAATCCTATCCCTCAGAATTCTCTCCAATAGCTTCACAACCACTGATGTGAGGCCCACTGGTCTCTATTTTCTGTCATTATCCCTATTTGCTTTCTTGAACAGAGGAACAGCATTAGCTACTTGCCAGTCCTCCAGCACCTCTCTAGTGTCTAATGAAGATACAAAGCTTGAGATCTACTCCAAAACCTTAGATACAAAGCTTGGACTGATAAGTGGCAAGTTATGTTTGCGCCATACAAATACAAGCAATTGATCATCTCCAACAACAGAAATTTTAACAATCATCCTTTAGTGGTATCCAATGGTATTATCATTGCAGAATTTCCAAATACCAACATCTTTGAAGCTAGCATTGATCAAAAACTGAACTGAACTGCAACTGCCATATAAGTACCACAATAAGAAACTTGGGTCAAAGACAGGTAATTCTGTGGTGAGTTACTCACCTTCCAAAGTAAGTCAAGAGTGTGATGGAATACTCCCCACTTGCATGGTTGGGTGTAGCTCCAACAACACTCAAGAAGCTTGATAACATCCAGGAATAAATAGTCTACTTATTCATAATATCTAACCTCATGAGAAATACAAGCAAGGTCACTCAGTCCACCTAAAGTACATTACCATTCAATAAGAACAAGATTCAGACTCATGTTGATTTTCCTGCATGTTGGTACCCCATCCACCACCTCAATATTCAATCCCTTCACCACCAGCACACAGTGACAGCAGGGTACTCAACTTATGAGACACAGTGCCATAACTAACAAAGGCTTTTTCAGCAGAACTGTCCAAACCCATAGCCTTTGGAAGGGAAAGGGCAGCGGTTGACGTGAGAACGCTGGAACCCTTAAGTTCCCCTCCACTCAACATCCTGCCATGGAACTAAAACATCATTCTGTCAATGTCTCTGGGTCTAAAATCCTGGAAGTCCCTCTCTAACGACATTGCATGTGTCCCTATACCACTTGGACTACAGCAATTGAAGAAAACAGCCCATCAATTCCTTCTCCAGTGGCAATTAGAATTGCACAATAAATGTTAGCCCCACCAGCAATGCCCACGTTCCATGAGTAAATAAATAGATTAACTTAGATAGGCGATAAATGCTGGCCTTTCCAACAATGTTACATATAAAGAATAAATAAAGAAAAGGCAAAAGGGACATACGTGGGAATCCGGTCAACACCGTTACTGTTAAAAGAGATACCGTGTTTTACTCACATATCATTGATAACAAAACTGGAATATGAAGTTTGAAGGAACATTTTGTATTCAATCATTTTTCTCAGCCCAGGAAAATATGCCATTAAAATGCTTCAGTTGGCTGCATGTTGCATGTTTGAAATATCATTTGGATTTGTTGAAGAGGCAGCAAAAAAAAAACTGGTTATTATCATTGGAGTGCCAGAGGAATTATCATGGTAATAGCTGCAGCAGCAATTCCAATGACCTGCACTGACTGCAGATCAAAGCAGTAGCATATCGAGTTTTGAGAAGATTTGTAGCTCAGGTTGAGGTTCTGGATGTGAGTTTGCTCGCTGAGCTGGAAGGTTAGTTTTCAGATGTTTCGTCACCATTCTAGGTAACATCATCAGTGAGCCTCCGACGAAGCGCTGGTGTTATGTCCCGCTTTCTATTTATCTGTTTAGGTTTCCTTGGGTTGGTAATGGTGACATCACCAACCCAAGGAAACCTAACCAGATAAATAGAAAGCGGGACATAACACCAGCGCTTCGTCGGAGGCTCACTGATGATGTTACCTAGAATGGTGATGAAACGTCTGAAAACTAACCTTCCAGCTCAGCGAGCAAACTCACATCCAGCAATAGCATATTTGTGAAGAAGACATAATCTGTCTAGAGCTAGTCAATTATTATAGATTCATCAATTCATACAGTGCAGAAAAGGCCTTTCAGCCCATCAAGTCCACGCCAACATAACTACAGCACTAGTAAAAGTGGAATTAATCCCAATTTCCTGCATTTGTCCCATTTCATTGAATATCATGATATTTGGAGTACTCGGCCAAATATTCTTTAAAGTTGTAAGGTTTCCAGCCTCCACTACCTTCCCAGGCAGTACATTCCAGATTCTCACCACCCATTGAGTGAAAATGTTTTTTTCCCAAATCCCCTATGAATCTCCTGCCCCTACCCTAAAACTATGCCCTCTCATGATTGACTCCTCAAACAAGGGGAACAGGTGCAACATATTCACCTTGTCTATACCCCTCATAATCTTACACACCTCTATCAGCTATCTCCTCAGTTTTCACTGTTCTAAAGAAAACAATCCAAGCCAATCTACAGCCTCCTTAATGCTCAATTTCTCCATGCCGGTCAACATCCTAGTGAACTTACTCTGTACCCATTCCAGTGCTATCACATCCTCCCTGCAGTGAGGTGACCAGAACTGCATACAGTACTCCAGCTGTGACCTGATCAACTTTCTGCACAATTCCAACATTACACCTTTGCTCTTATAATTAATGCCATGGCTGATGAAAGCAAGTGTCCCATAACCATCCTATTCATGTGTTCTGCCAACTTCAGAGATTTGTGAATAATTATCACAAGATCCTGCTTTTCTCTAAGCTACCCAGTTTCCTGCTATTCATGAAATATTCCCTCATCTTGTTTCTTCTCCCAAAGTGCATTATCAAATAAGCAGGGTTAAATACCATCTGGCACTTCTCTGCCCATCTGACCAACCCATCTATATCTTCCCGTAACCTACAACCATCTTCTTCATTATTAACCACTCCACCAACTTTCTTCTTTTTGCCCAGTCTTAGTTTGCTTGTCAGCTAGCTCAGGTTGGTTAGATGGTTAGTTTGTAATGCAGCGTCACAGTAACAGCATTGGCACAGTTCCTGCATTGCGCGAGGTTGTTGATGAGTGTTTCTCATTCGCAAACTCTTCCTCTCACCAGTGGCATGGTGACTCTCAGGTTAAACCACAATCAGCTTCCTTTCACGAAAGGGAGGGCATTCTCTGGTCTGCTAAGAAAATGGAAACTTTAATTTTCATGTGAACATCTACACATTTCCAATCTCATCCTTGTAAATCTTTTTCACATCCTGGCTAATGCCTCTATTTCATTTTTATTACATGAGAAGAATGGTAACGCAGTTTTTAGTTTTCCATAAACTATGGAATGGACAATGTAGTAGCCTCCAACAATTTCAAAACACAAGATAATTATTCTCATAATGTATAAAGGCAATGTCTTCTAAGGTAGTGCATCAACAACAATTTCCCAAGGACAATCCCACAATGAAATAAGCTGCTGAATAGAATAGTCATAGTCACATCATATTAGATTTTTAAATGAAAATTCATTTATGGAATATGGGCATTACTGCGTGACCCTAGGTCTACTGGAGAAGGTGGTGGTGAGCTGCTCTCTTTAACCTCTGCAATCCTTGTGCTGTAGGTAGACCCACCAGTGTTAGAGGAAATTCCAGGATTTGACCCAGTGACACTAAGGGAACTGCAACATATTTTCAAGTCAGGATTGTGAGTGGCTTGGAGGTGAACTTGCATGTGGTGATGTTCCCATGTTTCTGCTGCCCTTGTCCTTCCAGATGGAAGTAGTCATGAGTTTGAAGCAAGTGGCTACTTTATGACCCATCTGTAGATTACTTTAATTTATAAATTTTCATTCTCTCACCAATCTTCTCAGCAGTTTATGCCTGGTTTAAATTGTGCCAGTATGTATACAATTGTTGGAGGAATATGAATATTAGTCCCTGATGTTAACATAAGAAAAACAGTTACAGGAGTGTGGTTGAACCAAGCTTTGATACAGATTTTTATAACTTCCCTACTGTTCCATTCTCTCCCCTACGAAATACATTCCAGCTGTTGGTTTGCTTTTTAGGGCATTGCCTGTGTCATCACCTCTTATAATTCATAAACTTGTTATCCAAGATCCCTTTGCTCTTCTACCCAACCCAAACATTCACCTTTGAAGTGATGCAACCTCCCTAACCTTCAGAACCAAAGCAAAATATCACATTTATCTGCATTGACAGTTACTTGTCTTTTCTGTAAGTTTCTTATTTTCTTTCTGAAATTTATTGCTGTCCTCTTTGGTATGAGCTATCATACCAAATTTGGTGGCACCAATAACTTAAGTTATGAACAGTACTGAGCATTATGAACCCCTGTTCTCATCTGCTCTCACCTTCAGAAACTACTCTATATTCCTGCTGTCACCTTCAGAAACTATCCTATATTCCTACTGTCAGTTTTCCATCTTGAAAACAGGCAGCAGTCTATTCTGCACACTCTCTTTCCTTATGCATGAGCTTATTCTGCAAACGTCTTTTTTAAAACCTTGAAAAAAATTACATCTACCACATTAACATTCCTCTACAATCCAGAAATAAAAATAAAATCAATTGACTAATATAACTTTTTAGAATCCATGCTGACTATTCATTCGTATATTTCTCAACTCTAAATGTTGTTCTATTTTCTCCTTTCATAAGGATCTCATCATTTCTCCTCGCACTGACATTAGTCTCACTTGTCTACAAATCCTTGAACATATTGTATCTCTCCTTCATAAATACAACAATTAAATGAGCTATTTGCTGGTCCTCTGGCACTATATCATTTTATAACAAATACTAACATCAACAGCACTTACTGAAATTTCTTCCCTAATTTAAAAAAAATGCTTGAGTACGAAAAGATCTAGACCAAAGTTTTACCCTCTTTGAGTGTGTTTAGTTGATTTGAAAAATCCTATTTAAAAAAAATTAAATGCAATAATTTCTTCATCCATTGCTACCATGTATAGCTGTTCTATCTCTCCAGTAATAGAAGAGAAATGATTGTTTAATATTTCTGCTGTCTCTTCGTTGTTGCCTATGTTAATGACCCGATTACTATCACAAGCTTCCCTTTTTATTGATGTGTCTGTAAATATTTCACCTATTGTTTTACGTTCCTTGATAATTTAATTTCATATTTTCTGTCTACCTTCCCAACTGCTTTTGAGTTCTGTCCTATGATTTCATATTTTCTCTTTGCATTTTCCTCTGAGTACTCCATTTTGAGTAATTTCCTAGCTTTTTTTTACCTTTACTAAACCAAAGAGTCTCATTCATATTTGGGGTGACACAGTGGCTCAGTAGTTAGCACTGTTACCTCCCAATGCTATGGACCCAGGTTCCATTCCAGCCTCAGGCAACTGCCTGAGTGGAGTTTGCACATTCTCCCGGTGTCTAAATGGGTTTCCTCCAAGTGGTTCAGTTTCCTTCCCCAGTCCAAAACTGTGCGGGGTAGGTGGATTGTCCATACTACAGTACTGAGGGGTGATAATAAAGTGTGAAGCTGGATGAACACAGCAGGCCAAGCAGCATCTCAGGAGCACAAAAGCTGATGTTTCGGGCCTAGACCCTTCATCAGAGAGGGGGATGGGGTGAGGGTTCTGGAATAAATAGGGAGAGAGGGGGAGGTGGACCAAAGATGGAGAGAAAAGAAGATAGGTGGAGAGGAGAGTATAGGTGGGGAGGTAGGGAGGGGTAAGTCAGTTCAGGGAAGACAGACAGGTCAAGGAGGTGGGATGAGGTTAGTAGGTAGGAAATGGAGGTGCGGCTTGGGGTGGGAGGAAGAGATGGGTGAGAGGAAGAACAGGTTAGGGAGGCGGGGACAAGCTGGGCTGCTTTTGGGATATAGTGGTGGGAGGGGACGAACTGGGCTGGTTTTGGGATGTGGTGGGGGAAGGGGAGATTTTGAAGCTGGTGAAGTCCACATTGATGCCATTGGGCTGCAGGGTTCCCAAGCGGAATATGAGTTGCTGTTCCTGCAACCTTCGGGTGGCATCATTGTGGCACTGCAGGAGGCCCATGATGGACATGTCATCTAAAGAATGGGAGGGGGAGTTAAAATGGTTTGCGACTGGGAGGTGCAGTTGTTTATTGCGAACCGAGTGGAGGTGTTCTGCACAGTGGTCCCCAAGCCTCCGCTTGGTTTCCCCAGTGTAGAGAAAGCCACACCGGGTACAATGGATACAGTATACCACATTGGCAGATGTGCAGGTGAACCTCTGCTTAATATGGAAAGTCATCTTGGGGCCTGGAATGGGGGTGAGGGAGGAGGTGTGGGGGCAAGTGTAGCACTTCCTGCGGTTGCAGGGGAAGGTGCCGGGTGTGGTGGGGTTGGAGGGCAGTGTGGAGCGAACAAGGGTGTCACAGAGAGAGTGGTCTCTCCGGAAGGCAGACAAGGGTGGGGATGGAAAAATGTCTTGGGTGGTGGGGTCGGATTGTAGATGGCGGATGTGTAGGAGGATGATACGTTATATCCGGAGGTTGGTGGAGTGGTGTGTGAGAACGAGGGAGATCCTCTTTGGGCGGTTGTGGTGGGGGCGGGGTGTGAGGAATGTGTTGCGGGAAATGCGGGAGATGCGGTCGAGGGCGTTCTCGACCACTCTGGGGGGAAAGTTGCGGTCCTTGAAGAACCTGGACATCTGGGATGTGCGGGAGTGGAATGCCTCATCGTGGGAGCAGATGTGGTGGAGGCGGATGAATTGCGAATAGGGGATGGAATTTTTGCAGGAGGGTGGGTGGGAGGAGGTGTATTCTAGGTAGCTGTGGGAGTACCTAGGGGTGTTCAGGTTAGAAACGGGGAATGGGTCTGGGTGGGATGCCGTTCAAAGGGACAGTGTGGACTTATTGGGCCAAGTGGCCTGTTTCCACACTGCAGGGATTCTGCAATGTGTACTTGCTTTTTTTTCTTTTAATCAGATATATTTTCCTTGTACCTTGTATTTTCCTAAATTCTATTCTCGGGCCCTTAAAATCAGGTTTTTGCTTATCCACTAGCCAGACTTTTGTCATCTCCATTTATTTTCTTAAAATCATTTTAATTTTTTTTGTTTTTCCTCCCTTATTTCTCTTGCTAACTCGTGGTCAAATAGTGGTGCATACTGAAGGCATGAGGATTTTCAAATCACATCCAAGACTGCCTCCACTGGCAAAGGACAATGCAAATCTTTATTCAAATAAAAGCCTTTGAAATGCAGAAAGAATCAAGAGAGTAACGGAAGTATGGCAGAAATTGTTCCAAAATTATCAAGCTGCTTGTTAGACTTTGAAAGTCTGATGAGCCATGATAATACCTGATTGTGTACATAGAGTAGATTATTAACTAGCACACATAATTTGGATTAGATAGTGTAAGGAGTACTCTGCACTATATTGAAAAGTGCTTGGAATTCAAATGTGAATACTAGTAAATTTGTAACAATTTACTCTGGATATGAAACTTGTGTATACTATTAGAGTCATAGAGTTATCCAATCATATGGCACAGAAACAGATCCTTTGGACCAACTAGTCCACACTACCCATATTCCCAAACTAAACTAGTCCCATCGACTTGAACTTAGCCCATATCCCTCCAAACCCTTCCTGTTCATGTATTCATCCAAATGTCTTTTAAATGTTGTAACTATACCTGCATCCATCATTTGATCTGGAAGTTCATTCCACACCTGAACCACTTTCTGTGTAAATAAATTTGCTCCTCATGTTCTTTTTAAAGCTTTCTCCTCTCACCTTAAAAATATGCCCCTTAGTTTCAAACTCCCCGACCTTAGGGAAAAGATCTTTCTTATTAACCTAATCAATGCCTTTCATTGTTTTATAAACCTCTGTAAAGTCCCTCCTCGCCTCCTATGCTCCAGTGAAGATATTTCCTGATATGATGTTTGTAAGAAATGTAATTGTGATGACATAATTGCACAGTTTTGTTGAGTGATTTAATGTGCTTCAGGCCTGACTAATGATTATGACTCAATTGGACCGGTTACATGGGTTGCCCCACTTCCCTCTGTGTGATTTTTGTCTTGTCTCACATTCTCGGTGATGTCTAATCTGATTGCCAGTAGCTGGCCCCTTCTTCTGATTGGCCTCTGGTGAGGTTTCTAAATGGCCTACAGTACCATAGCACATTTGCTAGACTTCTCAGTGACAAAGCTATTAACATATCAAAGTATTTTTCAAATTAGCCTAATTTGTGTTTATAAATTAGGCTATTTTAGCATATCATTTGTTAGAGTATTATATCCCAATAGTGTGACAAATAACATTGCAACTGGTAAAATTTACATAGCATTGACAGCACAAAAACATTCCCATGTCATCTCCAGCAATATTCTGCTCCTCACAAACAATTTCCCACCCTGCTGGCAGCAAGTCCTCTTTGCTTTCTTATGCACTTACCCAAATTTCTCTAATGCTTCAGCTAAGTTGTACTGGTATTAATTTACAAAGGTCATCCGCAGGCCAATCACTCTTTCCTGGTTTTACAGTCCCTCCATTGGCATCTATTTTCCATTTCTCTGTATCCCCACTAACTTTCCAAGACACCTGCAGTACTCTAATTCTGGTCTCTAAAATTAGTTACACTTTATAAGGACTGCATTAGCTGTAAAACTCATTAGGATGTTGTTAGGTCACGAAAACCTCTATCATCTATTCTTGAGTATTGGTTAATCCTGTGTAAACATCGAGCATAGAACATAGAACATTACCGCGCAGAGCAGGCCCTTCAGCCCTTGATGTAGCACCGACCTGTGAAACCAATCTGAAGCCATTCTGACCTACACTATTCCATTATCATCCATATGTTTATCCAATGACCAGTTAATTGCCCTTATTGTTGGCGAGTCTACTACTGTTGCAGGCAGGGCACTCCACACCCTTACTACTCTCTGAGTAAAGAACCTACTTCTGACATCTGTCCTACATCTATCACCCCTCAATTTAAAGCTATGCCCCCTCATGGTAGCCATCACCATCGGAGGAAAAAGGCTCTCACTGCCCACCCTATCTAATCCTCACTAAAAGGAAACCCTTGACATCTGTGCAATAAATTTTTAAATATTTCATATATATTGTGCTGATTTGGGATTAGGGTTGACAGGAAGAGTCTATTGGGTCTTTTGATAAGTGTTCTTTAATTATTTGAAGAACTTGCATGCATAAAATGTTTTTCACATCTTAGCACATCTAAAAATTGGCTTTACAGCCAATTAAGCACTTTTAAGCGTGGATATTTGTAATCAACTGTTTTCGGACTATTGTTTAAACAGCAGAAGCTTGAGAGGGGTTTGCACCCAGGTGTCTGGGTTTTGAAATAGAGATGGAGGCATTACCGCTGCACCAATAGAAACTGTTTTATTTTTAAAAGATCATTACAATTTGGTAACCTGGATTGCCGTCCACGCCTGAATTCAGCACCATGGTCAGTAACCACTGAGACTGTGCCATTATCAGCAGTTCCCAAGAACTGGCCTGGATTTCAGCCTGTTTGAAATATTTGATGTGTTGAAGTTCACTTCCTACGTTTTGCTTAAAACAAACTTGTCTCAATGGGGGACGGGAAATGGTGAGATGATCTCATCACCATAATGTGACAGAGCTACTAATGTAGAGGATGAAGGCAAAATACTGCGGGTGCAGGAAATGTGAAGCAAACACAGACATTGCTGGACAAACTCAGCAGGTTTGGCAGCATCAGTGGAGAAAGAAACAGAGTTAAAGTTTCGACACCAGTGCACCTCTGCTTCAGAACTTCAGATGTAAATGCACAGAAGAATATTAGGTGCGGTTTATCAGGGAGAGTCTGATATTACTGTTGAAAACTTAAGGGAATATTGGAAATCCTTCGAGACCTTTTTTTTCTGTTCTCCTTGTATTTTATCGTAATTCTGGCAATTATTGCTGAATGGATGGGATCATTTCACCTCTAATAACCACAAAACTAACATTGATTATTGTGAAAAAATGTGCTTCTTTACTGACATTTTGGAGAGAAAATGACGGAAGACGGAGGAGCAGGCCCATCCTTTGTTACGAACTTCAATGAGATCAAGGCTAAAGTGGTAATCCTCCTCTCCACCTTCCTGCCTCTGCCCATAACTCTTGACTCTCCTTACTGATCTGTCAACCTCAGCCTGGAATATATTTAAAGACCCAGCCTCTTCTCTCCTAAATCGTTCAACAGATTCACAAACCACTAGAGAAGAAATTCCTCCTCACCTCTCTCCTAACTTTGTGAGCCTTTACTCTGAGATTATGCCCTTTGGCCTAGACTTTCCCACAAGGGGAAATAACAATTCCACGTCTACCATGTTAATACACAAAGAATAGTATCTATTTCAATTAGGCATAAACTATATTCCAATGAATACAAGCCCAAACTACTCAATCTCTCCTCATAAGAAAACGCTTTCAGTTATTTCTAATCAACATGTTCAGCAATTTTACAATACATCTCTGACACAACTAGGACTCAAACCCAGGCCTCCTGTCTCACAGGTAGGGGCACTGCCACTGAACTACAATAACCGAGGAAAACACTTTCATGCACCGCTTTCAGCAGCTTCCAATGTCAATATATTTTTCCCTCGGTAGAGGAACCAAAATCATTCAGTGTTCCAGGTAAAACCTCAGAAATCTGACACCCTCAGATGGAGGGAGAAGGTAGCACTGGTTTTATTTCAGGAGGAAAGCCAAGAAGATAGTTGAGTTGAAGTGTTCAAAATCATGGATAGGGAGAAACAGTGACTGTAACATTTCATAAATTTGATGGAGGACACAACCAGAAGTCAAATTTTGTTCAGTTTAGATTTATTCACATGATGTTCCATTCGCTCTTAGCAATCAACCACCGGTGGCAATTAATCTCTTTTGACATTTTTGGAGGACCGATAGAGATGTAATCTGTTGAACATGTCAAGTGCTCAAAAGAAACCAATTAATTGATAAACTCTCCATTAAGAGAAGTGCCACTTTGCAAGTAATTATCCAATAATATACATCGGACCATAATTTATGCATTTACCAGTGACTCAAAAAAAGTACGTTCAACTATTGAAACAAACTGACCTACGAAAAGCTGGGGATTGGTTATCCTTGACGGCTGGTTTGCAATGCAGGGTAATGCCAATAGTTTGGTGTCAATTCCCAAAATGACTGAGGTTATCATGAAGGTTCTATGCTCTCAATCTCTCCTGTCATCTGAGTTGTGGTACGCTCAGGTAAAGCCACCACCAGTCATCTTTCTCTAAGGACAGAGTAGTCCTGTGCTACAGTGCCTTTAGTAAATGTTGTTCGCAAAACAAAACTCATTTTTAAAAATTCATTGTGGGATGTGGATGTCACTGCCTGGGCCAGTATTTATTGCCCATCCCTAACTGCCCTTGAGAAGGTGGTGGTGAGCTGCCTTGAGCTGCTGCAGTCCATGTGTTGTAAGCAAACACAACATGCTAGTAAGGAGTGAATTTCAGGATTTTGACCCACCAACACAGAAGGAAAGGTGATATGTTTCCAAGCCAGGATAGTGAGTGGCTGGGAATGTGATGATGCTGGTGTTTCCAGTTTCCGCTGCCCTTGTCCTTCTAGATGGAAGTGGTTGCAGGTTTTGAAGGTGCTGTGTAAGGATCTTTGGTGACTTTCTGCAGTGAGTCTTGAAGATAGTACGCACTGCTGCTACTGAGTGTGACAGATGGAGAGTGAAGATGCATGTGGATGTGGTGCTAATCAAGCGGGCTGCTTTGCACAGGATGGTGTCAAGCTTTTTGACTGGTGTTAGAGCTGCACCCATCCAGACAAGTTGGGAGCATTCTGTCAAACTCCTGACTTGTGCCTTGTAGATGGTATTGGGGAGTCAGGAGGTGAGTTGCTCACCACAATATTCAACCCCCTGACCACTCTTGTAGCCACCCTGTTCATGCAGTGAGTTTAGTTGAGTTTCTTGTTAATTGTACCCCCAGCATGTTGATCGTGGGCGATTCGGTGATGGTTACATGACTGAATGTCAAGGGGTGGTGGTTAGATTGTCTTACTGGTGATGGTCATAGCTTGGCACTTGTGTAGCATGAATGTTATTTGCTACTTGTCAGCCCAAACCTGGACATTGTCCAGACCTTGTTGCATTTGACCACTGACTGCTTCAGTACCTGAGGAGTTGCGAATGGTGCAATCATTGGCAATATCCTCACCTCTGACTTTATGATGGAGGGAAGGTCATTGATGAAGCAGCTGAAGATGGTTGGGCCCAGGACTGAGGAAACCCTGCAGCGATGCCTTGGAGCTGAGATGAATGGCCTTCAAAAGCCACGATTGTCTTCCTGTATGCCAGGTCTGACTCCAACCACTGGAGAGTTTTCCCCGATACCCATTGATTCCAGTTTTGCTGGCGCTACTCAATGCCACACTTCGGTTGAAAGCAGCTTTGATGACAAGGTCTGTTACTCTCACCTCCCCTTCTTTCATTTGACTAATTTCAAACATTGCAACCCAAAACATTTTCTTTTTCAAGTGCATTGTATTTCAAAGTTAATCGTTGTTTCTCCTTTTAGATTACAGGAGTTTTATTTGTAAATTATTTCAGTTTGATTATGTCAATACATTTGGTCCTTGTTACAAAACTTGGTTTGAGATTAATGGCAGGTTGATTTTTTTCTTCATCATAGAGTTAAACCAAAGTTGGCAAGTGATTCACTGGAGTATTTGTTATACAACTTAATCATAAAAGATGCATGACCACACTTACTTTGCAGTAAAGTTACAGATTCAGTCCCAGCAGCAGTTATATATGGGACAAGTGTCCCCTTGCATACTAAGGAAGGGGTGAAGAAAGGTTTCAAAACAAGAGTCCAAAAGGCTAAGAACAACAAGACAGCTCCCATCTGGCAGGACTACAACAGCATGAAGAAGTTTTGCATGGGCATATTTAATTGGAAAAGAGAAATGCTTCATAGAGACGATAGAAGTGACTTGAGCAGGGAAGTCCTTATCTTTTTGAGACATGCCAGTCTGCAAAGCAAAAATCTAGACCTCAAAAATGAAATTAAGTGTTAATACACTAAGATATTAGGTCAGATCAGAGTAAGATGAAATGTAAGGAGATCTGAGTTAGATGTGCTGTGTAAGAATGTGGCTGCAACATGCGTGATAAATAAGATTGTTAAGCTGCAGGCACGGGTGTCCATGTGGGAATATGATGCTGTGGCAATAGCAGAAATCTGCTTCAAAGAAGGGCAGGACTGAGTGTGGATACAAAGAGTCCAAAAAAAGATATACAAGGAGTGGTGACACTATTGATTAAGAATAATATTATAGTGCGGAGAAAAGTAGATGTCCTAGAGAAGTCAAGGACAAAATCTACTTAGGTAGAGTTGGCAAATATCATGCCAGTGCTTGTTACATTCTACAGACCCCCAAATAGCAGGGAAGATATAGAGGAAAGCTTTAGCAATGAAAATACAGGAAAAAGTATATATTATGAAGAAGGACTTTAGTTAACCTAATAAAGACTCTGTTCTGATCCCATCAGAACATCGGGCTTGATAGATCATTTTTGTTTGTGCTTTGGTTTTAGCAACTTGGTTTCTTCTTGAAACAGAAGTGTGCAGAGTTGTTGATTTTTTTTATTTTTGTAATAATCCAAATGTTTGTTAACAGAAAGAAATTATGATAAATACAATAAATCAATCTATTTATCTGGAACACAAATATAAATAAAACACACAATAAACATATACACCTATTAATCTAAAAAAAATCATTTTGGAATCACTAATACAATGCCCAATATCAATCCTTATACAGAGCTCTCACCAGAGTCTGTTTTTATAACAATAGGTTTAAAGTAACATGATTTTAAGTGGAAATGCTGAAAGCTTATGCCTGGAGCTGTTATATACATGAGTTTAAACAAGCTGAGCTTCAAGTTTACAGACCTTATCCCATCACCTTTGGTCTGGGGCCATCACCACTTGTAGAATGTTGGTAGACTGTGTGAGCCTTCATTGAATGCTTGAACAGTATGCCAATATATCTTTACTAATGTGGATTTGGAGACAGGAGAGGTGATGGCCATTGGTATTATCATTGCACTGTTAATCCGGAGACCCAGATAACGTTCTGGGGGCCAAGGTCTAAATCCCACCACAGCAGATGGTGGAAAATGAATTCCATAAACATCTGGAATTTAGAATCTACTGATGACTGTGAATCTATTGTTGGTTGTCAGAAAAACCCATCTGGTCTACTGATGTCCTTTAGTGAAGGAAACTGCCCTCCATACCTGGCCTGGCGTACATGTGACTCCAGACCGACAGCAATGTGGCTGACTCATAGTTGACCTCTGACAATTAGAGATGGGCAATAAATGCTACCTTGACAGCTGTGTCCATTATCCTGTGAATGTATAAAGAAGAAAAACTTGGTTCCCAGAAATCCTATGGCGATGAGTTGACAGTGACAAGCCTTGACATCTTGGCTGAATTTGTCTACATGTGAAATGAAAGACCTACAGTAAAACTGGAGCCAATGGGAATCAGGGAGCAAACTCTTTACTGGTTGGAGTCATAACTGGCACTTAGAAAAATGGCTATGGTTGCTGGAGATCAGTCATCTCATCTCCAAGATATCTATGCAGGAGTTCTTCAGTGTAGTGCCCTAGGCCCAACATCTTCAACTACTTCAATGACCCTCCCTCCATCAGAAGGTTTGAAGTTGAGAAGTTGACTGTGCTATGTTTCGCACTGTTCACAGCGCTTCATATACTGAAGCATTCCATGTTCAAATGCAGGGAGATTTGGACTGTATCGAAGTTAGGGTTGACTAGTGGCAATTAACATTCATTTCACATCAGTAATGACCAACTCAAACAAAGCAATCTAATGTTTGCTCCTTGAAATCCAATAAATTACCATTATTGAAGCCCCACAATCAGCCTCCTAGTTAAAGGGGTGATGGCTCAAATGTTTGGATTGAAAGACAAATTCTTATTATCATGAGGAAGCCCTGTTGCGCACCTGGTTATTGTAATCTTGTGTAGTTTTCCAGGATGAATTATTTCCCTAAGAGTCTTCTGCGCGACCTTTACCTTTCATGCCCAAATCCAACAATCAAAGATAAGACCATACTAAATTTCTCCTTCTGGCTGTTTCTGGGGTTTCCCACTGTTTCTGACTGTAAGCCTCAGGGATAAACACACCGAGAATAGCTTTTTTTTTTGCCAGCTCATAATCTGTAGAAACCTCCTCAGAAACCAAAGCATAACCTTTGAATTATTCTAATCAGTCAGCTTTATGTCGAAAGTGTCCAGTTTTCTTCTGGCCACCACATATGTTCAGGTCTTTTTTTAAAATTCAAAATAAATTCACAAAATTCCCTTGTCCCCCTTTCATAACAGGATGGCTTGCAAACATTCGCTTGACAGCCTTCCATTGGATGCTGGGCTGGAGTCAAATCTTGCCTTGTCGTTACTTCTCTTGGAGTCAAAGCAGCATTCAGTATTCGTTCCAGCGTAATTATT
>NC_081366.1:2700000-2760000 GCF_030684315.1 Stegostoma tigrinum | reverse complement strand
TCTGGGAATCTGGGTTTGAATCCCTCCATAGCAGATGGTGGAATTTGAATTCAATAATTTTAAAAAATCTGGAATTAAAAGTCCAATGATGACCATGAATCCATTGTTGATTGTTGGGAAAATCCCATCTGGTTCACTAATGCCCTTTAGGGAAGGAAACTGATGTCCTTACCTGGTGTAGCCTACATGTGACTCCAGGCTCACAGCAATGTGGTTGACTCTCAACTGACCTCTGGGCAATTAGGAATGGGCAATAAATGCAGTCTGGCCATCAACACCCTCATCCCATGAATTAATGAAAAAAAAAAGTTGGGTCCTGTGATTCCTCTGTGTCATTAGATCTTTTTAAAGCTCTGGTTTAATGTGACATCTTGCAATTTGGTTTGCAGGCAAACGAGCATCACTGAAAATTCTTCCAGTTGATCTTTGAGATATGCTGGAAGTTTTTAAATGTTTTCTGTGAGTGGTTTTAAATGTGCATTCAGTGCACAGTCAGTCAACAATTTCCTACAGCAAACTGTTCCAGGAAGAAACACATGAAAGGTGACTGAGGGAAGCTGAGATATATATCAAAGCAGTCACTGCCTTCAGTGTCAGTTGGAATAATGCAGAGCTGACTACACAGGTGTTTGAGATACAGAAACAGTAATGAGTTTCACAGCCAATGATGCAATTCCACTTGGAGCAAACCAATGACTCAAAAAATGTCAAATTTCCTTAACAATTTCATGAAATTGCTGAAATACGAGAATGGGGGTGGGGGGCAGGGATGGGGTTTGTTTAAAAAAATGTGAAATTTTCTATTTTCCCGCAGAGCAAGCAATTGTTTGTACAAATTTACAGTAATTTACTGCATTAAAATTGTAGGAATTAACATCACAGCAATAATGTCAATTGTTTTGATGAGAAGAATAGCATCCTGTCTAAATACATGTGGAGCTGGAAAAGCACAGCTGATCAGATAGCATCTGAGGACCAGGGAAAGTCAACTTTTCAGCCAAAACCCATCTTCAGGCCCGAAATGTTGGCCTTCTTGCTCCTTGGATGTTGCCTGACCTTCTGACCTGTAGTGCTTTTCTAGCTCCACATTTATTGGCTCTAGCTTCCAGCATCTGCAGTCCTTACTGTCACTGTTTTCCTGTGTAACATGACTTGGCGAAATGATAGTCCTATTAATGATGGCTGTGACATAAGCACTTCTGAATGTGTTAGCAATGGAAGAGATTTGGATTTGAATGTGGAACCTGAGAAATCAGAAAGTTGTCTTATGTTTAAGAATGAGAAGGAAGAATAAGACTAAGAAATCTCTCAATTTCTGCCCGTCCAAACAATTCCAGTACAATTTCTCTCAAGAAACAATTGTAATTGTCTTTTATGTCTATTTGGGCTAATACTAGTCTGTAGTCTTTCCTGAGATCAGTTGTGCTGTCACGAGATCTTGTTTAATATTGTGTCTTAAAGGTTGATCTAAAAGAGCAATAACAATCCAACACCCATCACTGTAGGATTGTACACCTCTTCCTTACCTCTTCCTGTAAAACATAATTTGTTTTTATAACTCTTGTGTTTGTGCAGTAAAACTGCACAAGAGCATTATTTTTCATTCATTCACAGAACTTCTGACTGTCAAGGTCAACTTTTGTTTTCTGACGCTAATTGCTTTTGAATTGTATGGCTTGCTCAGTCATTTCAGAGAGTTGTTTAGAGTCAACCACGATGCTCTGTGTCTGAAGTCACATATAGGCCAGGCTGGGTAAGGATGGCAGATTTCTTTCCCATAAGGACATTAGTCAATCAGATCTTTTTCTGAAGATGGTCATATTCCAGACTTTTACTAAAATCAAATTTCACCAGGTATTATTTTAGGACTCCCCCTGACCATGAACCTAGGATTCACCATTTTTTCTCTTTAAGTCTCATCAGTGCTCACAGTGCGTTTGCCTTGGCCTGCCTTTCAGCATGGTCACAAAGAGAGGCAGCTTGTTCTGATGGTCAGCAGTCTTCAGTCAAGACTGTGGCCATGTTGCTGTATGTGAGCTACCGAGATTCTGCAGCATGCTCTGTACTTGCTGCATGTGCTGTAAGCCAGCAGCCATATCTCTAAGTACAAGAGGAACAGTCCTCAATCGCATCTTGGACAACACGCTTCAGTTAGAAGATCCCAGTGTCGTAAGTCAAAGCAAGCCTCCGAGATTAATTCGGGGAGTTGGGTGTAGTTGTGTGGCTGGTCAGAATGCCTGAGGGCCAGCGGGTCTGAAAAACTTCAGCCCAAGTCTTGGGGCACTATTACCTCAGTGGATCCAGTGCAACCAATCCCAGTGATGGTAGGAAGTTAGTTGGAGAGCAGTAGAGATATCACTCAGAGCTCTCCTTATCCATTGTTCAGGGTTGTCTGGCTGTGACACTCAAGGGGTGGGCCATGGTTCGTCCTGGGTGCCCCACTATGGCCCCCTATGAAAAATGAAAGACGTTTTTTCATGATCCAGTTACTTCTGTGGGAGGGAAGCTGGAAAACTTATTTCTGGATGTTGGAAGCAGAACGTTGGGATGCAGAGGAGATTAAAATGTTGAAAGGAGCAAACTCAGGGGCATACAGGGTTTAGGGAATTGGGTGAGTAAAAAACCATAAACGTCATTGATCAGCCATGGTCACATTAAAATATGGGACAGGGTCAATGTGTTGATTGGACTATTCCTGTTCCTATTTCCCTGTGTTGGCAGGTGGGGGAAGAGGATGGACCATCGAAGGGAAAGGGGTAATGCAGGAATAGGGATTATTGACTGCAAGCAACGCCCGTTTTCCATGGTGGGGAGCTAGAAATGACCAGATCTGGCATGTTTACTTGATATGCCTGGGGTAGGGGGTAAAATGGCCAGATGCAGACTCAGATAGACAAGTTGGATGGGAGCTAAGAGAAATGCAAAGGGAATGGGGTTGAAGGGAGGGAAGGGAAGGTTCACATTCTGTGCTTCACCAACAGTGTGAGACACATTCAGGCGCGAATGCAGTTTTCTTGATTGAGCTGTCAATGAGAGATGACCGACAGAACTGGGAAAGGCTTTGCCCCAGAGGGGGCAGGCTCAGTGTTCCAGTCTGTGAGGAAAGCTCTTCAATTTCAAGCAATGTTAGACCTTTCACAAGGCAACAACATCAAAAACACAGCCCCGATCACTGAAGCTGAACCACACTGCGAGTATTCCATGATGTCTGTAAACCTGAGACATTAACTCACTGAGTGGTCATTGTGGTGGTGATATTGTATCAGCCATGATCCTACTGAATGGTGGAGAAGGCTTGAAGGGCAGAATTGGCCACTCTGGTTCCTATTTCTTGTAGACTTTCATGGTCACCATTACAGAAAATGACGATCGATTCCCAATTTATCAATTGGATTTAAATCCTACCATCAGCTGTGAGGTGCTTTGATCCCGTGCTCCTGTTGAATTAGTGGGTCATCTGGGTAATTTGTCCAGTGACAAGATCACTTTGCCTCCATTTTCACATGTTCCTGACCCTTGTTGTGTCTATTGCTGATATATGACTGCTCATTTCATTAATCCATGACACAACTGAATCTCGGTTGTTCAGACCTGATGTCACCCACATCGAGTCACAAAATCTGAATTTTCATTCCAAAAGCAAAAACTGTTGAGGCTTGAGATCAACAGAAAATTTCAAAATATCAGTTAGATCTTTGATCAGTTAAAATATTGTGTCATATAACCAAGACATGTAGATGACATTAAGATACCGATCAATAAGACACAATCTATATGAATGATGGAACAGATTTGAAGGGCTGAATGGTCTCCTCTTCTTACCATGTCCCTGTGTTGAGATAACAGAATAACATTATGTGTCTGGGGTTTTGGTGAACTTTCTTGCTAAGTGTCACTACCCACAAAGTGTACATTCTGCCTTTGAATGTCATAAACTGCTTGGCTAATTGCATTCTGGAAATGATGCAGCACTGTATCTTTAAGCTTGTGAGAGCTTGCATTTCTTCCCAGCTCAGTGAAGGGCCATCTTCTTCAGCCGCATTTAATGCAGGTGATTACCAGAATCCGATCCAGAGGAAGGAAGACAAATAAAAACAAAATTGATTTATCTGAAATTAGTTTCCTGGCACCAAAAAGCATATTGGTAATTTTAAATAAACTCCTTTTGGTTCAGCTATGAGAAATCTTATTGCTTTAGTTATGTCTGTGCTGCTTTTAATAGATGTATAAAGAGGTATTAAAAAGTTTAGATTCATATCTACCATTCAGCACCCAAAGCTAAAAGGTGGAGCTTATGCTTTCCTTTATCTTAAGGGTGATAGCATTGTGTGGCATCGCTGATCTTGACATGGGTCAATTAAAAATATTGTGTTAACATGTGCACCACAGGGAATGAAAACACAATCCCCTCAGTGCCAATGTGGAAAACCAAATTGCCGGTTTTCAAGTGTGTGCACTCAGGGGTGGAGGTGAGATTGTGAGAAGATACAATCACTTTTCCTCCCACTTTGTACAAAATGACATCTGTGTGCAGCTCAGAGGTTAGTCAGCTTGTGTCTGAGTCACAAATCTGTGGGCTCCAGAACCTGGTTTATTCAATCACTAGATACCGCTGCTGCCAGCGAGGTCTATGTTTATTGCTAATGCCTAATTTCTTTTTATTGATTCATAGATGTGAGTGTTACTGACTGGGCCAACATTTATTATCCATCCCTAATTGCCCAGGCTGTTGATCTGGAGTCACATAGGGGTCAGGTCAGATCACCTACCTAGCTCACTTTTCACCGTGCACCCTACACCCTCTATCTATTCAGCATTGCACGTGCCTGACACCCTACCTATTTGACACAGTACCTCTACCCAGCTGTCACTTTACCAACCTAGCACCAAACCCTACCCATTGGCACATTACCCCCTCAGCCCCTTAACATTACACTTACCTCACATACTTACCCTGCCTTTGATACTGGATCTTTGAATTTCAGAATGTGTCAGCTGATGTCTTTGTAAAAGTGTGCAAAATTTGTCTTGCCCTAACAGTTCTGTGCAAGAGGCCTGTAAGAATGGGAGTATGGTTCCACATTTCAAGGGGATCCCTGATTGGAATCATCTCTCAGAAACACAATGCTCCTTAGTTGTGTTAAACTGAACAAGTAGAGTTGCACTCAGCTTGAAATAACCCCCTTAGAAAATCTAACCCATTGCTTTGAAAGGTTTTAGCTTCTAATCTTACCTCCTGCAGACAGTTTGTGTACATTCCATCTGATTACAGCTGTGCCCAGTCTCTGCAAATGTGAAACTGGAAGGTGCTTTTCACTGAAGCTCTACGAAAAGAATATCCATGCTGAGTCATATTCATAATGTCTCATCAAGGCAATAACTTCCCACAGCTATAAGTGGATCAGGACGAGGAGCCAACGTTGATTCTGTCTACACATCCGTCGCTTCCCCCTCCAAAGTTCACACCCAACTCTTCCTTCCAGTCCCTCGGCTATGTTAGACTTGAAGATTGATAATCAAACAACTTCATAACTGTAACTGTTCGGTAGGCTAGCTGGGAAGTGCAGTAAGAGACATAGCATGGAAAATGAGGAAAGGTGCTCTGGTCCATGTCAAATATCTGCTTTTCAACTGAAATGTAAGACAGTGCTGCTGAGAACAATGAATGGCCTTGAGTAGTTACTTCCATAATTATTCACATTAAATCTGTAATCTCACAAAAGAGCTAACAAAAGGACCCAACACATACAGTACTGGAGAAACTCAGAAGGTCTGGCAGCATTTTTTAAAAAAATCATTCATGGGGTGGAGGCATCACTGTCTGGGTCAAATTTATTGCCCATCTCTAAACTACCAGACGTTAGTTAAAGATCACCCATGTTGCTGTAGGTCTGACCAAGTAAGGGCAGCAGTTTTGTTTTGAAAAGACATTAGTAAACCAGATAGGTTTTTCCTGACAAGTGGAACTGTTTCATAGTTGTCATTAGATTCTTAATTCCAGATGGCCATTGCATTCAAATTCCACCATCTGCTGTGGCAGGATTCAAACCCAGGCCCCCAGAATATTACCTGGGTCACTGAGTTAACAGCCTGGTGACAATACCACTAGACCATCATCTCCCTATCTGTGAAGACATAAAAAGCAGATCTAATGTTTTGAGATCACAGCAGGTCAAGCAGCATCAATGGAGAGAAAGCATGCTAACGTTTTGAGTCTCGAAGACTCTTCATCAGAGCTGAAGCTGACCCAAAAATTTAACACTGATTTTTCTTCACAGATGCTGCCAAACCTGCTGAGCTTTTCAAGCGACTTCTGTTTTTGGTCCTGACTTACAGCATCTGCAGTTCTTTTGGTTTTTATACAAGCTTCCGGTCCTGTTACTCAGCTTTGGAAACATGCACCCAAATGCAGGCCACTGGGACAATAATCAAGTATTTCTTACTGAAACAAGCAGCCTTTCTGGTTATTGAACTAAATCATAATATGCAAATGCAGAGCGGGTTAACATCTTCCCAAAATATTCAACATTTATTCTTGCTTTTGTTCAGAGTGAATGGAAAAAAAAATGACTTTCAACCATTAAATATAATCCTTCAGAGATCAAAAATTTAAAGAGTTGTTTCAACTCCTTTAGTCACCATTTTGAATTGAAGAGGTTACCACTTAGAAATCAGAATCATGGCTTGGGGAACTATGAAGAAAGTCAGGCTGTAACTTATAACAACATTGTGTAATTGAAAGTGCATCCAGCAGAGACAGCCCGAGCCCCGGAGATATCACTATCATCCATTTGGGAAGCTCCTGGCTGACGGGAATGAAATTAATGAGTTGTAACAATGCTGTTGGAATAAATAAAAACACTTACAAAAGGAATATTTTCTCCTCAATTCGATTTAAATCCAGTTCCAACCAAATAACAGTTGAAGACAGGATCTGGCTGAGGAATGAGAGATAGATGAACTTGTAGGAGAACAAAGACATTATTGAAGCTGACTGTTTTTGCTAGATCTCTAAATGAACCCTAGAAGGAGAGAGATATTTATGTCTGTGAACTTGTACAGCTCAGTGTGTAGGCACTGTGTGTCAGCTTGGGTTAGATGAGAGTACTCTAACCTCAAAGTCAGAAAGCTGCAGGGCTAACTTTGTTTTTGGGCTTGGGTACATGTTCTAGCTTGACACTACTGTGCGGTACTATTGTCAACAGAGCTGTCCTTTGGAAAGGTCCTGCCTGCATACTCTACCAGTTGTGGAGGTCACTGATGAATCTGCAGTGTTCTGTGACAAAAAGCAGAATGTTTTTCGAATTATGCTGCCTTCAATGCTCCTTCAACCAACAATGAGTGCGAACAAAAGCACTCATTACTCATCTTACATAGATCTGGAAACAAGTAATTTAGTCAACGATGCTTCTGCTTGTGAGACCTTTGCTTGAACAGAAGTATTAACATGGTAATGGTGAAAATGCTTCTGTATCATTTATGAGCAGGGCTCTGAGATAAGCAGGGAACCAGCATATTAACTCTAGGCCCAAAACTTCAGCTTTCCTGATCCTCTGATGCTGCTTGGTCTGTTGTGTTCACCCAGCTCCACACCTTGTAATCTCATATTAACAGCAGTCCATCCTTACATCTAAATGACACTGTTCCATCAACAGCCAATGAGTGTTTTCTCCATCTGCACAAGTTTGTTCACAGGTTGATATAATTCGCGCCTTTTCCATCTTCAAAAGTAATACTTTTCATACATCATGTTAATTATGAACATGTTTCATGCTATGTTCGCTTAGAACATTTGTTTGCAAGAATAGGTGACAGGACAAGATCTCTGACTGTGTGACATACTTGATATTGAGCAGGAATTCTGTAAAACCCTGAAGTAATAGCTTCAATCTCAGAATATCAGTCTACCCCAAGAATCTTACCTTGAATCTAAAAATGTAGTTTGGAAGGTGTTTGAGGTGATAGCATTGTGCTAGGCGGAGCAGATTTAGGACAGAGATGAGGAGAAACTGCTTCTCTCAAAGGGTCATGAATCTATGGAATTCAGTCTCCTAGAGTGCAGATGATGCTGGGACATTGAGTAAATTTAAGTTGGAGATGCACATGTTTTTAATTAGTAAAGGTTGGAGGGTTATAGAGAGCTGGCAGAAACGTGGAGTTGAGGAAGAGACGAGATCAGTCATAGAACATAGAACATTACAGCACATTACAGGCCCTTCGGCCCTCAATGTTGTGCCGACCTGTCATACCGATCTCAAGCCCACCTAACCTACACTATTCCATGTACGTCCATGATCATACGGAATGTTAAACGGGTGAATGACCTACTCCTGCTCCTAGTTCTTATGTTCTTATGGTCTAAAGCTGTCTCACACAAGTCAAATTGCAATAAAATGGTCTATACTTGCCTTTAGTCAAATTAAAAATAAATCAACAATGTATTTGTTAACATAAAGGAAGGGGGTATGTATTAACATGCATTCAAAAATCATTTACAAACATCTTCAACATTTACTGATCAAATCTTTTTAATGCTTGACATTTACTTAAAGCAATGGTATTGATTAGAATGCTGTGGTTTGTTGAAGTCTCTGTTCGATGTAGAGTATTTAGTAGATCATTCTGTCAGCCGCATCTTAGATATTTTCAAATCAACTTGTTCAGGGAGCAGCTTGGATGTCCGCCTAGGCCCTCTGTCTCAGCGGTAGGGATATTACCACTATGCACAAGGACCCTCCTAACCCACTATTATACTTAGAAACATTATGGTAAACTAACACACTGAACTGGCATCAATAACTTGCTCACTAATGGCCATAAGATAACGGAGCAGAATTAGGACATTTGGCCCATTGAGCCTGCTCCACCATTTGATTGTGGCTGATGCGGTTCTCAGTCCCATTCTCCTGCCTTGATGCTCTTATCAATCAAGAATCTATTTATTTCTGTCTTAAAGACACTCAATGACTTGGCATCCACAGCCCTCTGTGACAATGAGTTCCCCAGATTCACCACCCTCTGGCTGAAAAATTTCCTCCTCATCTCAGTTCTAAAAAGTCATCCCTTCACCGATGCTCAATTCACTTTTTGCCACATGAATGATATGACTCCAAAAGGCACCAGAGGCCCAATCTGCAAATGGATATCATGGCACGTAGCTGGACAAATACAAGTAATTGCCTCAATGTCAAAGACAACATTTGACCATTTTTGCCAGACATGATTTTGGCAATTTTTAATCATTGTGAAAACTGTTCAGAAATTGAACTCATATTTGAAGTATTAAAATGCTTTTTTTTTTCAAGGCCAATCATTGCAATCCCAAGGCTCCATGACTAAAGCTTTTTCAGAGCCAACAGCTGACCTATTCTTCATTGGTTCATCCATGATGTATCCTCTGTTACATAGCCATGGGTGAAACTGTCCTGAAGATTATAAATTGCTCAGCTCCATCATCAAATCCTGTGATATCCGTGCGCTCCAGTAAGCAGTCAACCATAAAAAAGTTGAGAAGGGGACATTTGTCTTTTACCAGTGGAAATATATCTATTTTGAGCAGAAAAATGATCCAACTACTTGCTCTCAACCTTGAGTTGCCCAACCTTCCCCATCAGCAAGGTCCCCCTAATGTTCCTGCATCATTGCTGCCAGAGTAGGTTAATTGTTTGTTTAAGGCAGATATTTTTTAACTACCAGTTGTACAAGGCTCATGGTTTGGGCTTGTAGGACAGGGAGAGTCTCAAGTTAATTTTCAGGCTGTTGGCTATCTTTGAGTGATAACCCCTACAAGGTTCATGCCAAATGGCTAATCATGGCAAATGGCTGTGGATCGCAGTTAGGGTGAGTTCCCTTGGTGAGAGGTAATGCCTTGCCCAACTAGAATGCATAGTAAATTATAAAGTTGGAATTGAATACAATCTGGAAGGTAGACATGGATTGTAATGACCATGTAATTACTATCTATTATGGTACAAAACCACCTGGTTCAGTATGCTCTTTAGGAAAAGACGTCTGCCATACTTGCCTGGTCTGGCCTACATGTGACTTCAGACCCACAGCTGGCATAAATCCTGGCATAGCTAGTGATGCCCCTGTCGTATGAGTAAGTTACAAAGAAGCTTTACCATTATATACACAGAGTCTAAAAAAAAATGGGTCCTGTGGATGGAGGGAAACTGGAAAAGCAGTTCAGTGGTTTCTGTTTACAGGACTTGCTGAGACAGTTCTTCCAGGCAGCTGCTGCTGCACACCATCTACTTCGGCTCCTTCCTCCACCATTCTGATACACCTTGGCATGTTTATTTACTACCAGTGATCTCCAGTGGAGGACTCTCCAGGCAGGAACCCTCTCAATTTTCCTCAGGGACCTGGAATGGAGGGTGTTGCACAAAGGTCTCCCATATAACAGTGGGTGAGGCACCCAGTCCAACTGTTTATTTTGCAGTGCTGTGGAGTGCATGGACCATGTATAGATTGTTTGTGGGTGTTTGCATCCCCTTTTTAGTTATTTGAATAATTTTTTGTTGTGTTTTGGTTGCAATTTTACCCCACACACCCGATGTTTGAGCACCTGGTGCAAAGGGGTTTGGGTAGATTGGAGAGCCTCCTCATGGGTCTGCTCCTGGGCTTGGCCAGGCTGGCTATAAACAGGACCACTCAGTGAGCTATGGAGGGGTCCTTTATGTTGGCTGCCTGCTTCTCTTCAATGGTTATGGACTCATGAATAAAATTGTTTTGCTGTTTCTCAAATTCACTCGACTAGGAATGTCCCTGTCAGGCAGAGAGGAAGTGATAAGGTAAGGGAACCATGGTTTACGAAAGAAATTGTATCTCTTGTTAAGCAGAAGAGGGAGGCTTGTGTGATGATGAGACGAGATAGTTCAGATGAGGTGATAGAGAGTTACGGATTAGCTAGGAAGGATCTAAAGGGAGAATTAAGAAGAACAAGGAGGGGACATGAGCGGACATCAGCAGGTAGAATAAAGGAGAACCCTAAAGCTTTCTATAAATATGTGAGGAATAAGTGGAAGACTAGGGTAGGAATAGGGCCAGTCAAAGACAGAAGTGGGAAGTTGTGTGTGGACTCTGCGGAGATCGGAGAGGTGCTAAATGAATATTTCTCATCTGTTTTCACTCAGGAAAAGGAGAATATTGTAGAGGAGAAGACTGAGTTACGGGCCACTAGAATTGAAAGGATTGAGGTTAGTAAGGAGGAGGTGTTATCAATTCTAGAAGGTGTGAAGGTAGATAAATCCCCTGTGCCAGATGGGATTTTTCTGAGGATTCTCTGGGAAGCTAGGGAGGAGGTGGCGGAGCCTTTGGCCTTGATCTTTGAGGCCTCATTGTCTACAGGTTTAGTACCAGAGGACTGGAGGATTGCAAATGTTGTGCCCTTGTTCAAGAAGGGCAGTAGAGATGACCCAGGTAATTATGGACCAGTGATCCTTACATCTGTTGTAGGAAATGTTTTGAAAAGGATTGTAAGAGATAGGATTTATAATCATCCAGCAAGCAACAATTTGATTGGAGATAGTCAACATGGATTCATCAAGGGCAGGTCGTATCTCACAAACCTCATTGAGTTAATTGAGAAGGTGACCAAGCATGTGGATGAGAGTAGGGCAGTTGACATGGTGTACATGGACTTCAGTAAAGCCTTTGATAAGGTTCCACATGGTAGGCTATTGGAGAAAAGTGGAGGCATGGGATTGAGGGAGTTTTAGCAGTTTTGATTAGAAACTGGCTTTCTGTAAGAAGGCAACGAGTGGTGGTTGATGGAAAATATTCAGCCTGCAGTCTGGTTGCTAGTGGTGTGCCTCAAGGATCTGTTTTAGGACCACTGCTGTTTGTCATTTTTATAAATGACTTGGACGCAGGCATTGGTGGATGGGTTAGTAAGTTTGCAGATGACATTAAAGTTGGTGGAGTGGTGGGCAGTGTGGAAAAATATTGCAGGTTGCAGGGAGACTTGGATAAACTGCAGAATTGGGCTGAAAGGTGGCAAATGGAGTTTAATACAGATAAACGTGAGGTGATTCACTTTGGGAAGAATAATAGGAAGGCAGAATATTGGGCCAATGGAAAGATTCGTGGCAGTGTAGATGTGCAGAGGGATCTTGGTGTCCATGTACATAGATCCCTGAAAGTTGTCACCCGGGTTGATAGTGCTGTTAAGAAGGCTTACGGTGTGTTAGGTTTTATTGGTAGAGGGATTGAGTTCCGGAGCCGTGATGTTATGCTGCAACTGGACAAAACACTAGTGCGGCCTCACTTGGAATATTGCATGCAGTTCTGGTCGTCCCATTACAGGAAGGATGTAGAAGCATTGGAAAAGGTGCAGAGGAGATTTACCAGGATGTTGCCTGGTCTGGAGCGAAGGTCTTATGAAGAAAGGTTGAGGGACTTGGGTGTGTTCTCATTGGAGAGAAGGAGGCTAAAAGGGGATTTGATAGAGACATACAAGATGATCAGAGGATTAGATAGGGTGGACAGTGAGAGTCTTTTTCTGAGGATGATGTCGGCTTGTACAATGGGGCATAGCTACAAATTGAGGGGTGATATCAGAGGCAGGTTCTTGACTCAGAGAGTGGTAACGGCGTGGAATGCCCTGCCTGCCAATGTAGTTAGCTCAGCCACATTAGGGGCATTTAAACAGTCCTTGGATAAGCATATGGATGATGATGGGATAGTGTAGGGGGAAGGGCTTAGATTAGTTCACAGGTCGGCGCAACATTGAAGGCCGAAGGGCCTGTTCTGCGCTGTATTGTTCTATGTTCTATGTTCTATGTTCTGTGCTCTGGCAAAGAGAAAGGAGTCTGTTGAGACAGCAATGTTTTTAGCCATGGAACTATGAGGTAAGGTGAGAAGTAAAACATTAGGGAGGGAGCAGGGACCATGTCTGATGCTATAACCTTTTGTGCAATGATGGTTCAGACTGTTTTACTGAGGGTGAGAAGGGTTCCAAAAATCACTATGTATCTTTTTGTTATTTGAAAAAGAGCTTGTATTGTGAAACTTTAAAATGCACTTGAATGTATCATTGTTAGATTTGAAGGGAAAAAGTGGTCCCCAATTTTTAACAGGGTCAGAGTATTGTTACAATACAGAAGGAGATTATTCAGCTCAACAATTCCTCCAAAGCTAACAAAGTGTGGGGCTGGATGAACACAGCAGGCCAAACAGCATCTTAGGAGCACAAAAGCTGATGTGTCGGGCCTAAACCCTTCATCTGAAAAGGGTCTAGGCCCAAAACATCAGCTTTTGTGCTCCTAAGATGCTGCTTGGCCTGCTGTGTTCATCCAGCCCCACACTTTGTTATCTTGGATTCTCCAGCATCTGCAGTTCCCATTATCTCTGAATTCCTCCAAAGCTCATTGGTTAAGCATTCCAGTCAGCCCTACTCCCTTACTCTCTCCACATATTTTCTTGGACCTCACTGCAGGGCCAACTTACTGCATTCAACATTTAATTTTAACTTGAGAATCTTTCATCTACAGGAACAGAAAGGCTATTGGGACCTATTGCTTAAGGCACAAAGCTTGATTCAGAGTGATTCTTGAGCCTCAACGTTCAGCATTTCTTGGTCACTGTTGGTTGAATTTTGTTCGATTATAATGCTTGCATTCAAAGCATGAAATCTTTGCACCAGGTGTAACAGTGGTTTAAAATTCATCACCTCCCAGTCCTGTTTTGCACTGCTATTAGTTTCACATAATGGGAATAAAAGTCAGCCCTTAAACATATCTAGTTAGAAGGTATTGAAAATACCTGTTGAAAATTTTACAAAGGGTGAGATTTCCTACGGTGCCCTTGGTGAAGTGCCAAGGAATTGATTGGAAATTTCACATTGAATGTTTGCCCCTGGCTAAAGTCTTACTACAAAAGTGCCCCTGTGAATCAGAAAATAAAATGATCGCCTCCAATCTTTCACTTTTGAACTGCTTCTGACTTTTTATTCTCTGGTTTTTAAACTGGCGAAACGTAAGAATGTCATAGTGTTTTGACCTATTAAGAAACAATAAACCTCCCTGAAGGTTTTCGGGATAAGCTCACGGAAACCTTTTCTCACTGCATTTGAACTTTAGCTAGCTGCTCATTCAAAGATGTTCACAAGCAATTGTGGTGTTTACCTTGTCAATGAAACTGCCCTTGAGACGTACTGGAGTCCAACAGCAGGTAAAGATACAGTAGAGAGGGGCAAACTGGCATACTGGGAAGGTTTTAATGATCTTTTCCAGCACTTAAACAAGACATAAGCTTTGTAAAAACAGAAAGAGGAACTTACGTTTCTGCAGCACCTAGCTCAGTATTTCCCGATATGCTTCCTGATACAGAAAGGATGTTTAAACTATCACAGCTTTTGGATGTGGCAGTTGCTTTGAAATAGCAAAGTTTCTCAGAGGCAACGAGATTCTAATCTGTTCATCAGTTTTCCTTTCTAGTTGTTTGATAAATGTCAGCCAGAACCCAGGGGAGAACCCCTCCAATGTTTTGCTTTGAAACATAGCCAGGGAATCTATTCCATCCTCCTGAGGGGGAGATATTTTGATTTAGTGCCTCATTTTTAAAAAGCCACAGCCAACAACACAGTGGTCCCTCTGTCTGCTCTGGGGGTACTGTTAGTGTGGATAAATAAGTTGCCAACCTGGAGTGCCATTCTCTCAATGTTTGAGGCAACAACATAAAATAACAATGTCCTTAAAGCTTCACGTTGTACAGCAAAATTGTGCAGTTGGCAAAAATGAAGCAATGGACAGAATACCTCCATGTTTCAGGCACATTACTCAACAATGCATTTGGATCCAGGCACTGCAGACGTTCTGGTATCATAGAAGAAATTCCACCAGGGAAATGGAGCGTGCGGCCTGCTGACTTTGTTTAAGTTGTTATTTATTACTGTGTTAAAGATTGACCCACATTAAATAAATTAAAGGACAACGTGCCCTGTTTTTCAAGTCTGGAGCGGGTAGCCTCTTTGTCAGATCTGCTGCCTGTCTTATCCCGTCTGCTGGGTAAGAACATCAGACTTGAAGGTTGAATCACTGAGCTATTTCTCAATGTTATTCATTGGACTTCTTGTAATAACGGTAGCAAAAGTTTGGAGGAATCCTCAGGGAAATAGTGTTGTGTCCATTAAAGACTCCTGGCAGCCTCTCACTGGGAATGTCTGTTTAGCAAACGTGTTCAGGTTTTATAGAACTGGGGTGGGTAGAAGTTCATTGAGCTACAGATTAACCATGCTCTCAGTCAAGGTTGGAGCAGAATAATAGTTTCAAAGACTCAAGTGAAAGATGATCTTCGGACAAAGCCGCCTTCCAGAAATTTCAGTATCCCTTCCTGTTGGGAACATGGATGAAGTATGTAGAATTCTAATTCTCCACTCGCACAAAAGACCCTGAACTACCTGTTGCTTGCCACTTCAATGCACACCTTGCTCCCTGGCCAGCATCTCTGTCTCCGGCTTGCTACAGTGTTCCAGTGAAGCCCAACACAAGCTGGAGGAACAACACCTCATTTTCCACTTGGGGATCCTGCAGCCATCCGGACTCAATATTGTGTTCGTGATAATGGGAACTGCAGATGCTGGAGAATCCAAGATAATAAAATGTGAGGCTGGATGAACACAGCAGGCCCAGCAGCATCTCAGGAGTACGAAAGCTGACATTGCGGGGTCTAGACCCTTCATCAGAGAGGGGCATGGGGTGAGGGTTCTGGAATAAATAGGGAGAGAGGGGGAGGCAGTCTGAAGATGGAGAGAAAAGAAGATAGGTGGAGAGGAGAGTATAGGTGGGGAGGTAGGGAGGGGATAGGTCAGTCCAGGGAAGAATGGACAGGTCAAGGAGGTGGGATGAGATTAGTAGGTAGGAGATGGAGGTGCGGCTTGGGGTGGGAGGAAGGGATGGGTGAGAGGAAGAACAGGTTAGGGAGGCAGAGACAGGTTGTGCTCCTGAGATGCTGCTTGGCCTGCTGTGTTCATCCAGCCTCACATTTTATTATCAGAGACAGGTTGGACTGGTTTTGGGATGCAGTGGGTGGAGGGGAAGAGCTGGGCTGGTTGTGTGGTGCATTGGGGGGAGGGGACGAACCCTGCCCAACCTGTCTCTGCCTCCCTAACCTGTTCTTCCTCTCACCCATCCCTGCCTCCCACCCCAAGCCGCACCTCCATCTCCTACCTACTAATCTCATCCCACCTCCTTGGCCTGTCCGTCTTCCCTGGACTGACCTATCCCCTCCTACCTCCCCACCTATACTCTCCTCTCCACCTATCTTCTTTTCTCTCCATCTTCGGTCCGCCTCCCCCTCTCTCCCTATTTATTCCAGAACCCTCACCCCATCCCCCTCTCTGATGAAGGGTCTAGACCCTGAAATGTCAGCTTTTGTGCTCCTGAGATGCTGCTGGGCCTGTGTGTTCATCCAGCCTCACATTTTATTATCAATATTGTGTTCAATAATTTTAGGGCCTAAACTCTCCCATGTCCCAGGCCCCAATCCCACACACCAGGCCTTGTTACCACATATCCTGCCACTACACACCCGCTGTTGTTAGTCACTAACAGTCCCCATTAACAAATATTCACCCTCCCAGCCTGACCGTTAGCAACTCCTTTGTCTGACCAACTGTCTTTCTCTCTCTTTGGGCTCTATCCTATTGTTTACTCCCTACCCCACCCATCTCCCTACTTTCTGCATATAAACTGATATTTTCCCAGCCACCATCAGTTCTGAGGAAGGGTCACCAGATCCGAAACATTAACTGTTTTCTCTTCCACAGGTGCTGCCAGACTTGCTGAGCTTTTCCAGCAACTTTGTTTTTGTTCCTGATTTACAGCATCCACAGTTCTTTTGGTTTTTATGTAGAATTTTAATGGATGGTCATTTCCTGAAGAGTAGTCTTTTTCTCCAGCTGAGTGTTTCCAGCATTGTTCTTTTTTATCTCTTGAATTCTTTGTTTCATTTATCAGTAAAACATGTTGAAATTTTTTAGCATTGCCAGAGACTGGCTAATGAAAATATAGTCGCTGGGGAGGCCATTCAGTCAACTTGAACTAGTTCTACTATTTAAATAAATCATGGCTGATGTGAGTTTCATATTCAAGGCTCCTCGTCCTTGTCTCACTGCAAATGGAGGTACTTTCTCTTTATGGGCCTTATGGAATGTGTTCACAACTTTATTGAGTTCAGTCATGTCACTCCTCAATCAGTACTTTTCCAGAAGCAGTGTCCTAACCTATTACTGATAGGAATAACTTTTCAACTTTGCCCAGTGCCTAGACATCATTTTTATCGGAATGAAAAAATAAATCTCCAGGAGGGGACAGACCAAGGATTTATCCAAGTTTATAGCAGTACAGGCCCTCTCTAATCTCTCCTTCATCCTCTCAATCTCACTGTTCAAAACAGGTGCTCCTAATCCAGCCCACTCCTTTAAAACCTTTGAAAAATTATCGTCTTTTCAACTACGACCTTCAAATCTAAGGTTGAAAATATCCCCTCATAAACCTCACACCTTCAAACTTTCCCTCTTACATCTCCAACCTGGATGGTGACACTTCTCCTCAGGGCCTTAGAGCTTGCCTGATTTCTCCGCTCAAGTTTTACAAGAGGCTGGACGAACCTATCACAATCATTCTGAGCATAAAGCTCTGTCATTGTAACAATGCAATCAGGACAGCTAATGTAAAATATGAATTGAAGAGATCAGCCTGAGCAGTAAGTGTGAAAATCAATAGGCTTTGATGAGCCTATCAGGTAGATTCTGTGGATAGCATTATGAGTCTCAATGAAAATAAAGTGGAATAAAATAGAATGGCTGCATTTCTCATCTCTGTGCCAAAGGATTGCCAGGAAAGTAAGAGAGGAAGGAAGAGAGCACTGTCTGGAATTTTTAAGAATGGGTTCTCCCAGTAGGAAGACCAGCAGAATCAAGGTTAAAGGAATCATCACAAGATAGAGTTTGTTTTTAAAGCTTAAAATGAAGCAGGGTCCAGTTAAAACAGTCCGGGAAATAGCAATTTTTATAAAGACAGCCAAGGGGTGAGCTGTCAAATTAACAGATGTGCAAACCTGATATTAAATTTGGAGTGAGGAGATTTTAATGAGAAGTGGTGTCAGAGATTAGGATCTGACGGGCCGGCTAGAACAGAGTGGTTTTCTGTCTTTCCAGTCACTGACCTTGTTAGTTCTTCATTCCATTCCCACTCTATACACACTGTCCTTGGCCTACTATGCGGTTTCAGTGACATGTTGGGATTAAAGTTGGATCAGCCATGACCCTTTTGGAGCAGGACCAAAGGGGTGAACAGCCTACTCTTGTTCCTTGCTAGTATACTCATAATTCGAAACAAACTCAGAGGGAATGATATTTTATACTGGTATTTCACCACACAACATAATCGATTCTCCTTTAAAAATAAATGTTATTTCAGTAAACATTGATATTGAACATTAGTTTCAACTACGGAACAATAGAAACTGCTCACCAATAAGCTCCTGCCTTTGTTAAATTCATACAAATAACTTGGAGTTTCGGAATGTAGAACAATGTCCGAAGTCAATTCATTGGGTCATTACTAAATGGAATTTAACGCTAAGCCATTTATGTGGAGTAAAAGGTTAATTATAGCATTACTCTAGGAATAGCTATGGAGAAATGTAAGAACATAGCAACAATAGGCCTTTCAGCTCCTCAAGCCTGTTTCATCATTCAATGAGCTCATGGCTGATCTGTGGCCTATTTCCATGTACCTGCCTTTGCCCCATATTCCTTAATACTTCTGCATGACAAAAAAATTATCTAATGTAGCTTTAAAATTAACAATAGTTCCAACGTCCAATACCATTTATGGAAGAGAGCTCCAAACCTCTCCCACCCTTTGTGTGTTGAAGGGTTTCCGAACATCTCTCCTGACCAGTCTGCCCATATTTTTAGTCTATGTCCCCAAATCTTTGAATCTCCAACCAGTGGAAATAGTTTATATTTATCTATCCTGACTTTTCCTGTCAATATCTTGAAGACTTCGATTAGATCACTCCTTAACCTTGTAAATTCTAGAGATAACACCTCTAATTGGTATAATCTCTCCTCATAACCTCACCCCTGAAGTCTAGGTATCATTCTGTAAACCTATGTTGTACTCCTTTGAAGGCCAATATATCCTCCAAGCATGTACATTGTGTCGCAATGATGTTAAATTTGATTTGATTTATTATTAGTCACATGTACTGAATTACAGTGAAGAGTGTTGTATTACATGCTTTCCAGGCACATCGTGATACTAGGGTATCAGGGTAACAGAATAGAGTGCAGGATACAGTGCTATATCTGCTGAGAAGGTGCAGAGAGAGATCAACATTAGCATTAAAGAGGTCCATTCAAAAGTCTGATAACTCACATGGAACTGGAGCCTGTGTCTGTTAGGCTCCAGAGGTTGACCCTTTTTAATATCCCTTGGGCATATTTATACTTAATAATGTCTGCTGATGTCCACTTACAAGAGGGTAGACCAGAAGTTACTCTCTGGTGACAGATAACCAGATATATAGGACCAGAGGTAAATGGCATAAACAACTGTAAGAAAGGTCAGGGACAGCATGGTGCACTGGGTCAATCAGTTCGGATTGTATTCACTGGAGTTTAAAAAGAAATGAGAGGAATCTTTCGGAAATCTCTAAAATTCTAACAGGGCTAGACAGGGTAGATACAGTTCCTGATGGTGGGGGAGTACAGAACCAGGGGTCATCATTAAGGACACGGAGTAAACCTTTTAGGGCTGAGATGAGGAGAAATGTTTTCACCCAGAGAGTGGTGATCCTGTGAGATTCATTACCAAAGAGAGTGGCTAAGGCCAAGACTTTGTGTTTTAAAAAAGGAGATAGATACAGCTCTTATCGCTGAAAGGGTGAAGGGATATGGGGAGGGTAGGGTTAGGATATTCAGCCATGATCATATTGAATGAAGGAGCAGGCTTGAAGGGTCAAATGGCCAACTCCTGTTCTGGTCTCATATGTTTCTACGCTTATATTTGTATGTTGCGGATTCATGTATCACACTTCATGAAGCTTCTGCTGTTTCTTTCGATCGGGGTGAAGTTATTTACTTCTTTCAAAGGCAACACTCCCCTCCCAAGACATGCAGCAGCAGCAATTGCAATCACAGCTAGATGAAAAGATTCTCCCTGTAGCAAAGGATGGATCTCCACAGGGAAACAGAAAGACAACCTCATACCAGTTCAATCAGAAATGGAAACAAGCAAGGCTGAAAAACCTTACACAGCTTGGAAATTCACCAACCCCTCTGAGGTATCATGCATTTATGCAGCTAGAAAGGGATCCTCCATCATGCAGAAAGCAGTTCGCAGAGTTCCTAAACAGAGTCCATGATGTTCAAGTTTCTAGATAGATGGATTCTTTTCTTCCCACGATGGCAGGAATCAACTGTGTGAAACATATCTTTATGATCACCGACAGAAAGTAAAAGTATTTAGAGAAAAACTTCAAATTTTGGAAACAGACCATTCAATAGCATTTCAACAACTCTAACCAGATCATGAAAATCTATCCATAGAACATAGAACATAGAACGTTACCACGCAGAACAGGTCCTTCAGCCCTCGATGTTGCACCAACCTGTGAAACCAATCTGAAGCCCATCTAACCTACACTATTCCATTGTCATCCATATGTTTTTCCAATGATCATTTAAATGCCCTTAAACTTAGCGAGTCTACTACTGTTGCAGGCAGGGCATTCCTCGACCTTACTACTCTCTGAGTAAAGAACCTACCTCTGACATCTGTCCCTTATCTATCATCCCTCAATCTAAAGCTATGACCCCTCGTGCTAGCCATCACCATCCGAGGAAAAAGGCTCTCACTGCCCACCCTATCTAATCCTCTGATCATCTTGTTTGTCTCTATTAAGTCACCTCTTAACCTTCTTCTCTCTAATGAAAACTGCCTCAAGTTCCTCAGCCTTTCCTCATAAGACCTTCCCTCCATACAAGGCAACATCCTGAAAATCTCCTCTGCACCCTTTCCAATGCTTCCACATCCTTCCTATAATGAGGTGACCAGAACATAGAACATAGAACATAGAACTGTACACAATACTCCAAGTGCAGCCGCACCAGGGTTTTGTACAGCTGCAACATGCTCTCATGTCTCTGAAACTCAATCCTTCTACCAGTTAAACCATAGATTAGGCTGCACTTAAATTCAATTTGGTTCAGGACAATATTCAACATTCCAAGAATAATTGCGGTCTCTAAAGGCAGGAGGACATTGTGACACAGTCTTAATACACTCAATGTTCGGGAAAGATTCAGACCAGACTCAAAATATTAACTTAGTTTCTCTCTCCATCAATACTGCCAGACCTCTGAGTTTCTCCAGCATTCCCTGTTTGTTTCAGATTTCAAACATTCACAGTTCTTTTGGCTTTATGCACTATAAGGGTATTTTATCAGTCAGCAACTTCAGGGCCAACCTATTGAGCTTTTTGAAATGCAGGACGCCTTAACAAAGCTTAAAGTCAAACTTCAGAAGACGCTTCAACTGATTGAGGTTAAAAAAAAATGGAGCAGTCTGAATATTTCAGGATGTCTGATAACTCAAAAACCCAACTATTAGCAGTGACAGAATGTAACAAAGCTTTGGGGCCCAAAGAAGATTAGATTAGAGAGAATTTTCAAAAATCCTGTAAGGAGCCATCTAATGTTTTCACACATTAGAAACAACTAAAAGATAGTCTGATGGAGGAAAAGGTTACCGCTTCACAGAAACATCCAGGTCTCCAAGATCACTAAAAAGAAGCTTTCTGCCCAGTTAAATCATGAAGAACCTGTGTTTTTTTAAAAGAAAAGAATCCTTGGAGAGAGAGAGACACCTATAATTTTCATTTCGGTTTGCAGAAGGCTCTCACAGAAAAGTGAGCCCTTATTAACGACAGAGCTCAGCTGTAGACTGAGGATGGTCTTTTGATGAAAGGCAGTGAAAAGAAACGGGGAAAGTGCCACCCAGCCTGAAGACTAGATTGCTACATGGGAATGTCTTATCCAGCCTGAGGTTTATTTTCTCATTAACAATGATGCACTTGCACTCTCTGAAGGAGACCCAGGGATACTCCTGTTTGCACAGTGATCACCTGACTTCACCCCTGCGTACAGAGAATGGACAATGATAAAGAAACACATGAGCCTTATATATGCCCCATGGGTACTGAGAAAATTGTTTCAAATGAATGCCTCAAACTAAATAAACATTTTGGAGAGATGGGAGGAAGGAATGGAGAAATAGAGTGGAATATTAAATGTTCAAGTTTAGAAAGGGGCGAAAAAAGAATGTCAGTGGAGATGTGGAGTTTGTGTTAATTCTACCTTTTGTTTAGGACCACCTACTCAGGATGTGCACGAGGAGCTATGCTGTAGTGACGTTCAATCAGGTGGAACTCGACTCTGTAAGGTTGCTGATGATGCCCTCTCTTCCCATCTTTTTGTCTTCAATCAAACTCGTTAATGTCCACTTACAGAACCATGGACCTTAACTTGTTCCAGTATGAGATGACTGATAACAGCTTCACTAAAAATACAAGTTTTAAAGACCATTTAAATAATGGATTTAGTGCAGATTGTTCTAGACCAAGGACTGAAGATGGAGTTCTATTAACAAGGCTGCATTGTTGTGATGCAAGTTTCAAACAATATTCATTTGAATGCAGCCCTGGTGTGCAAAGAAACAGGAAACAAAGCCTTTTCCTTATACCCAGCTCCGGTACTTTTAGTATAATGTACTCAGGCTCATTTCCCCCTGCCACTGCACAACTTGAAATCCATAAAAGATGAGCCACTCAGACGAAAACTAGGAGAGCCGGATTAAAGGAGCTGTGAAGAAGTAAATTCAGACAGCAAATTAATGAGCTACAAAACACAGTGAGAGAAGTATAAACAATTGCTGAAAGATTGTTTCATGGGCAAAATATTTTTTTAAAAATTAGGATAATAATTAAAACCAGTTGCATCTCACTTCTCATTCTTCTGGTTAATTTATATGTAGTTTATCTCTTAAGTTAAGCACACAGCTTTTAATAACATCAAACTGAACACTATCTTTATTTCCTAAGGGCATCACAGTTCATGAGCTGATCTGCGGTGCTTGTAAATAACTAGTTTGGAAGCATACTGTGGAACTGTGATATGTGAAAGACAAATCCTGTGAGAGAGAACATGTTCTTTATTAAAGGTAGTATCTACCATTATACTTATTTATTGACATTATATCACTTTCCTCACTGCTGATCACAATGTGACAGTGTTGAGAGTGAAAAATTACTGGAGAAAAGTCCATGGAAGCTGGTAGTATTGAGTAATTCTGTCATTAAAGACAAGCAGCTGAGATCTACATTTCAAAAGCTCCTTTCTGACTCAAGATATCAAAGCATACTTTATGAGGGTACAGGAAGATCAGGGTAGGTGGTGGAGGGAAGAAATATTACAGCAGACAGAATTGGTTACAGGGCAAAGAGATAAAGTAGGATCAGAGGGCCAGGAAAAGGACACAATTTGTAAAAGAAAGGCTTATATTTTCACTTCAACCCAATACATTGCAAAGTGCTATTGGTTCACTGCCTGATTAGCCATTTGGTACACTGAAAGATCCTTCAATGCCTATTTAATTTTTTTGACGATGTTGTTTGTTTTTACATTGAGTTGTTTGAAGGTTAAGTGATGACTAGAGTGCTGGCAAAATTCACTGCTCTCTGTGGAGCTATGCTGGGAATCGTTAGCATCCACCAGATGCCAAAGTAGGAATTCAAAGCCTGAGCTTCTTAAAGACAGAAGCCACACAAACTGTAAAGAACTCCCTCAGTTCTAGGTTGCAAGATCAGCATTTGATGGCACAATCTTCAGACTCTGAGGTGAGAGACTCTGAAGGTATTATCAGGAGGTACAATGGATGAAGTGGTGTTGAGTAATTTGAGGTAAAAAGAGCAGGAGCAGTTCAACATTATTTATTCAAAAGGCTTGAGAAGGAGATGGTGGAGCTAATTCAGTCAATAGTACCTGAAAAGAGAAAAAAAAGCCCTTTCAATCTGAGGCTGTGCCCTTAGATCCTAGTCTCTCCCATGAGGGGAAGCATCTTCTCTTTGCCCACTCTATCCCAGCCTCTGAGAATTTTCTAAGTTTCAATCAGATCCCCCTCATCCTTCTGAACTCCAATGGGTACAGACTCAGAGTACTCAACCACTTCGCATAGGACAAACCCTTCATCCCGGGGATCTTTCCTGTAAACCTCCTCCGGATCCCCTCCAAAACCAACGCATCCTTCCTAAGCAACAAGGCCAAAAACTGCTCACAATATTCCAAATGTGGCCTGGCCACTGTTTTATACAGCCTCAGCAGTATTTCACAGCTATTGTAATCTAGCCCCTTCAAAATTAATGCAAGCGTTGCATTTGCCTTCCTAACTGCCAACTGAAAACTGAACTTGATGTGAACCTTAGGAAAATCCAGAACTAGAACTCTCAAGTCATGTTGTGCTTCTCATTTCTGAAGTTTCTCCCTGTTTAGGAAATAGTCTTTACCTCCATTCTCCCTTTGAAAAATACAGGACCTCAACCTTTCCTACATGGCATTCGATCTGCCACTTTGTTTAAATATTTCTGTAATTTCCTCGCTTCCTCAATACAATCTGTCCCTCCACCTATCTTTGTGTCACCTGCATTAGAAGCAGCAATGCCGTCAACTCCTTTGCCCATATCGTTGACGTATAACGTGAATAGTTGTGGTCACAATACTAACCCTTGCACAATGCCATGAGTCACCAGTTACCATCCTGAAAATGACTCCTTTATCCCCACTCTCTGTCTTCTGCCAGTCAGCCAATCCTCTGTCCATACCAGTACCTTAACCCCAACACCATGGCCTCTTATTAACCATGCTTCTTGTCAAAAGCATTTTGGAATGCAAAATAGGTCATGTCCACTGACTGTCTTTTGTCAAACTTGCTCAATGCCATCATCAAAAGTGGCTCAGTAGCAGTACTACTGAGCGAGCTGGTTGGATCCTAAAGGACATAGCTGATAGACTGGGTCTGCAGCACGTGGTGAGGGAACCAACACGAGGGGAAAACATACTTGACCCCATCTTTACCAATCAGCCAGCTGCAGTTGGATCTGTATATGACCATCACATAGTCCTTGTGGAGAGGAAGTCCCGCCTTAACATCGAGAATACTCTCCATTGAGTGGAACTATCACCTAGTTTAGCATAGCCAGGCCTCACCACTTAATTCTGGGGCAATTAGCGATGAATAATATGTTTTGGATTTGCCAATGATGCTGATATCCGTGGGCGAATAAAAAATTCATTTGGGCTGTGACAAGATTCAAATACTAACAGTGACATGATTAGCAGCAGCACTTTTTAACAGCTTGCTGGTGGCCAGATTTTCAGAATAAAAAATTTAATCTGAATTAAAGGATATGACATTCCAGCACCAGACATGATACCAGATTTATGTCCACAGCTCCATTATTGATGGCCAGGCATTCAATAACTCAGGCCGCAAGCACTGGAAAACCTTTTCAAAACCTCCCAGTCCTTCCATCTCCCTCACTTCCCAGCGTCTCTACCTCCCTCTCCATAAAACCAAAAGACATAGGAGTGGAAGTAAGGCCATTCAGCCCATCAAGTCCACTCCACCATTTAAATCATGGCTGATGGGCATTTCAACTCCACTTCCCTGCACTCTCTTCCCAGTCTCTCCACCCTCCTCTCCTCCCAATCCCTCCACCTTCCTCTCCTCCCAATCCCTCCATCTCCCTTCCCTCCCAGTCCTCCATCTCCTCCCAGCCCCTCCACCTTCCTTTCCTCCCAGTCCCTCCATCTCCCTTTCTGCCCAATCCCTTCACTTTCCTCCCCTCCCAGGCCCTCCACCTTTCTCTCTACCCAGGCCCTCCACCTCCCTCTTCATCTAGTCCCTCTACCTCCCTCTCAATCCCTGAATTGGAAGAAGAGAGCTGATTTGCTGGCGTATTGTCAATTTTTATTGTCTAACCAACAGGAATGGCAGTGAAGCCCTGAATCCTGGAGTCCCCAGTCTGTCCCTGAACTTTCCTGAGTCTTGTGTAATGATATGCTGAGGAAGTGACTTTACCCACGGGAGATCCAGCTTTATGGTTAGGTGCTTGATCTGAAGATACCTCAATGAGACTGAGCACTTATATCCTGTGCATTTATTGACACGGGATCCCACACACAAAGGTGATTCAGGCTGGGACAGAATAGGTGATAACCAGACACTCAAGAAATGAAAGGAGAGAGTGCAAGAGACTCCTGGTTCCATCCCACTCTCCAATAATTAGAAACACTGAGAGCTACAGCACTGAAAAAAGGTCCTTTGTCCCTCAATTCTGGGTGAGTCAAAAGCAGCTTAACCTCCATTTTCCAGCACTTGGCCCATAGCCTTGTGTGCCTTGGCATCACAAGTACATACTTAAATCCTTCTTCAATATGCCCCTGGTCATTGATCCCTCCATCAAGGGGAAAGGTTTCTTCCTGTTGACCCTGTCTATGCCCCTCATCACTTTGTACATCTCAATCATGTTCCCACCTCAGTCTCTTCTGTTCTAAGGAGAACAACGCCAGTACATCCAATCTTTCCTGATAGCTGAAACTCTCCAGCCTAGGGAACACCCTGGTAGGTCGCTTCTGCGCCTTTTCTAATGTGATCACATCCCTCCTGTAATGTGGATTCCAGAACAGCACACAATATTCTAGCTGTGGCCGAGCCTACTTTTATACAGTTCCAGTATTATCTTGCTGAACTAATGCCTCGGCTAATCGAGTGCCCCATTTACCTTCTTCCACACTTTACCCACCTTTTCTTATACCTTATGGGACCCTAGTGGATATACATACCAAGGTCACTCCGAAACTGAGTGCTCCCCAGGATCTTACTCTTCAGTACTGGGTTCTGAACATTAATCAGTCATGGCTCATCTGGGGAAACACCCAGAGTTAGATCCATTGCACCATGATGCTCAGGTACATGGACAACATGCAAAAGAGACTAGGAAGGCACTCATGATGTATGAGTTCATCACTGGAGAACAGACATCTACTCCTGCAACTCTGTACATGCCAGAATTTTAGAACATAGAACATAGAACATAGAACAGTACAGCACAGAACAGGGCCTTCAGCCCACAATGTTGTGCCGACCATTGATCCTCATGTATGCACCCTCAAATTTCTGTGACCATATACATGTCCAGCAGTCTCTTAAATGACCCCAATGACCTTGCTTCCACAACTGCTGCTGGCAACGCATTCCATGCTCTCACAACTCTCTGCGTAAAGAACCTGCCTCTGACATCCCCTCGATACTTTCCACCAACCAGCTTAAAACTATGACCCCTCGTGCTAGCCATTTCTGCCCTGGGAAATAGTCTCTGGCTATCAACTCTATCTATGCCTCTCATTATCTTCTATACCTCAATTAGGTCCCCTCTCCTCCTCCTTTTCTCCAATGAAAAGAGACCGAGCTCAGTCAACCTCTCTTCATAAGATAAGCCCTCCAGTCCAGGCAGCATCCTGGTAAACCTCCTCTGAACCCTCTCCAAAGCATCCACATCTTTCCTATAATAGGGCGCCCAGAACTGGACGCAGTATTCCAAGTGCGGTCTAACCAAAGTTTTATAGAGCTGCAACAAGATCTCACGACTCTTAAACTCAATCCCCCTGTTAATGAAAGCCAAAACACCATATGCTTTCTTAACAACCCTGTCCACTTGGGTGGCCATTTTAAGGGATCTATGTATCTGCACACCAAGATCCCTCTGTTCCTCCACGCTGCCAAGAATCCTATCCTTAATCCTGTACTCAGCTTTCAAATTCGACCTTCCAAAATGCATCACCTCGCATTTATCCAGGTTGAACTCCATCTGCCACCTCTCAGCCCATCATTTTAAAGTACCTCCTTGGTGTAAGGATCTATACTGTCACTGAACAGTTGCAGAGCACACTGAATGGAACAGGAAGTGGTTGCAGTTCACGTTTGTATCAATGATATAGGTAGAAAGGGGGATGTGCTTCTGTATTCTGAATTCAGGAAGCTAGGTAGGAAATGAGTGAGTGCCACCTCTGAAGTAATAATCTCTGAATTAGCTCTGGTGCCACATATAAATGAGTACAGTAATAGAAAAATTGAGCTACTGAAGGTGGTTGCCGGAGAAATGTTGCAGAAGGAATAGCTTGAGATTCTTAGGATGCAGGAGCCAGCATTGGGGGTGATGGGATCTGCACAAGCCGAGCAGGTTGATCGAAACAGAACCAGAATCAATTTCCTTGTTGACAAATTTCTTCTGCAATTGGAGAGCGTTGAAGCAAAAATTAACAAAGTTGTGAGAAGCAGGACGTAATATCATAAAGATGAGCCAAAGTACAAAGAGCATTGAGAGACATACAATTCTACAGCAGGAACTAGTAAAATATTTTCTCTTTATTCATTCATGGGATGAGGGTATTGCTGGCTAGGCAGCATTTATTACCCAGAAAGCAGATAAGAGTCAACCACATTGCTGTGGGTCTGGAGTCACATGTATGGACGACCAGGTAAGGATGGCAGTTTTCTTCCCTAAAGGACGTTAATGAACAAAATGGGTTTTTCCAACAAGCAACAATGGTTTAACAATCATCATTACACTCTTAATTCCACATATTTATTGAATTCAAATTCCACAATCTGCCGTGGTAGGATTTGAACCCAGGTTCCCAAAACATTACCTGGATCTCTGGAGTAACAGTTCAGCGATAATACCAGTAGGATTAGATAGATTCCACATATGAGGAAAAGCAATAGCGTCCATCATCTGGTGAAGAGTGCATACGTGTGAAAATGCTGAGTGTAGTAAATGAGATTAGTAAAATCAAGATATGGATGATAACTTACAAATCTGAAATTTGGGTGCCAGTAGGGATTTCATTCAATGGTTAGTCTGTTTCCTCCTTTCGAAGGTTAATGTTCTACAAAACGAAACGATCCTTGTGACTTTGTTTGCTTTCACAAGATTCTTTCCCGACTGTTCTTTTAAAGATGTTTCTATAACAACTATCACTCAACTGGTCCTTGCAGTCTTTGTGGCGAAGTTTATATTTATGCCTCAACTTAAATTTAAGTGAGTTTCGAGTTGTATTGTATAGATTTGTAGCTCAAACGTAGTAGGAAGATTACAGGAAGAATTGCCTCATGTCGGTTCTTTGCTCAAGGAAAAATGACGAAACAGAAGTCTCATAAATTATAGAGGATTCTATGTGTCTAGGTATAATTAACTTTGTTGCTACTTACGAATTAAGTTATGATCGGGGTCAGTATTAGAGTTCGGAGAAACTTCTTCAGCTAGAAAGTTATCAAGAGTGTGGAACTGTGCCAGCTTTAAGAATTGAAGTAAATATCGATAGCAGCTTCTGAAAGGAAGTCTAGATTAACACTCAAGGAAGAAGTGTATAGAAGGAAAAGGGAACAAAGTGATATGAATAAGAGAACTTTCATGTGGAACGGACACTGAGAGAGACCAGATGGATTGAACGGACGGTTTTTATGCTGCAAATTCTACGGCATGTGTTTGTCACATCTGCTTTCTCGGAATAAAATAATGATGGAAAGCTGCTTTACGAATAAAAGGAAGCAGATAGTCTTGGATTGCCACAGTCAGAAGAGAATTAGACCACTGTTGGGGAATTAACCTAATGGGCACGAGAGGTGTACCTCATACATTCACGGCCTGTGCTTGTCCAAGTTGCAGGAAATTTTATTAAAATGTAAAATAAACTTGCTTCCCAGTGATTACATTTGGCTGGATATTGTATTCTCGCCATTGCCGAGGCAGTGTAATGAAGAATATGCCCTGGTTGCTATAGAAATACGGGGATGCTGACAGATGCAGGCAGCCAGTGCGAGGTGCCTGATTGTTGTATTGTGCTGGCTATTGCAGTGGGTCAATGGCATTTCCGTGGTGTGGGTTTCCATGGTAACAGTTAACATTTGCTGCTGCTGGATGCCCATGTACAGCTCTGTGAGTTTTGCTTGCTGATTTGATGGCAGCTTATGAGAAAATACTTCTGTGTAGGTTGCTATCTCGCGGACAAGGGTTTAATTTGGCGCAGCGTTACATGATAACAGCAACCGTACACTTATGCATTTGTCAGGTCCCTTGCAGTAATGGGTCAGTAAAGGTGACTCCTCGTGTGTTACAAAGGTTCGTTGTGGCTGCTTTGCTGTGATCACGAGTGGCTAAGGCCTGGATTCACACTGTGTGATTCCAGCCAATGAGATTTGAGACAAAGTTCATCTCTCTGTGACTTTGCTCACAATTTGGAAAATTAAACCCAAGAAGAATCTCTGTTGAAAGCATAAGGCATTCAGATATTCAAAAATGAAAGACAAACTTTGTTGCTAAAATGTCATGTTTTCCTTTGCAGCAATATTTGCATTTATATTGTGATTTTCACAACCACCAAACCATTTTTTAAATTCATTTCTGGGACATGGTCATCACGGACAGAGCCAGCATTTCTTGCCCATCCCAGTTGCCCCTTGAGAAGGTGGGGGTGAGCTGCCTTCTTGAACCGCTGCAGTCTTCCTGCTGTGGGCTTACCCACAATGCCCTTAGGGAGGGAATTCCAGGGTTTTGACCCAGCGACAGTGAAAGAATGGTTATACATTTCCAAGACAGGATTGTAAATGATTTGGAAGGGAATTTTCAGGGGTGGTGTTCCCATGTATCTGCTGCCCTTGTTCTTCTAGATAGATGTGGCCATGGGTTTGGAAGGTGCTGTCTCAGGATCTTTGGTAAATTTCTGAAGTGATTCTTGTAGATTATACAAACTGTTAATACTGACTGTCTGTGTTGGGAGTGGATGTTTATGGATATCATGCCAATCAGGCAGGCTGCTTTGTCCTGCATGTTATCAAGCTTCTTGAGTATTGTTGGATCTGCACCCATCCAAGGAGTTGGGGAGTATTCCATCACACCACTGACTGGTGCCTTGCAGATGGTGGACAGGTTTAGGGAAGTCAGGAAGTGAGTTATTCACTGAATTATTCCTTACCTCTAACCGACTTTGTAGGCATTGTGTTCATGCAGTTAGTCCAGTTAGGTTTCAGGTCAATGGTAACCCCAAAGCTGTTGATGGTGGGGTAACACTGTTGAATGTTAATGGGTGGTTATTAGCTTGCCTTTTATTGGAGATGGTCATTGTCTACTATTTTTGTGGAGACAATGTTACTTGCCACACATCAGCCCAAATGTCGATGTTGTCCAGATCTTGTTGCATTTGAACACGGACTGAATGGTGCTGAACATTGTGCAATCATCAGTGAACATCCCCACTTCTGACCATGGGATGAGGGAAGGTCATTGATGAAGCAGCTGAAAATGGTTGGGTCTAGGACACTACCTTGAGGAACTCCTGCAGAGATGTCCTGGAGCTGAGATGACTAACTGTAAAAGCCACGACCATCTTCCTATGTACCAGGTTTGACTCCAACCAATGGAAAGCATGCGCCCTGGGTGTGGCATCAATTCCAGTTTTGCTCGGTTTCATTGATGTCATGCTTAGTCATCTCAAAGCTCCTTACAACCAATGAAATCCTTTTTGAAATGTTGTAATTTAGGAAACACAGCAGTTAATTTGCGCATAGCAAGAACATGCGGTGATCACCAGATTACTGTCACCTGTTTTTGTTGATGTTGATTGATGACCAGGGCACTTGGGATAGCTCCCTGGATGTTCTTTCAAAAAATGCTGTGCAATCGTTTATGTTTCTCTGAATTGGGTAGTTAAGGGTGGGGAAGAAATTCTGAAGGACTCAACAGCATCCACATCCCAAGAATAAAGCTAGAAATAGCAAAGAGCAGCATTGGTTTGATGTCTCATTCAACAGAGTGTCAGCCTTGGTCTTTGCTTTTGAATCGGGGAGTTGGTTTGATCTCAGTGCATTGTGATTTTGAAGTGAGGGCGTCCCAGCTTTCATTTCAAGTCATACCAAGATCTAGTAGACCCATGCAGCTGAGACAATGTCTAGTGGTGCATTATTAACTGTACCTTTGGCATAAGGCTGAGGTTTAAGCCTTTTAATACTGTTACAACTTTTTTTCAACCTTCATATGGAAAACATGCCATGTATTATACAAAAAGGGAATGGTAAACATACAAAATCAATGAAAAATAAAGGAGATGGATTTGGAATTGGAAACAGGGATCAGAATCAAAACTATCTGAAATATTCTCATATTTCATTTCTCTGTCAACTGTTGAAAACCAAAGGGGCATATTACTGGTGGACAGTTCAACAGATCAGGGACTCACCATACGCTAATACTGTCACTAGCTGAACAGTGATGTAGAGGTGCCTGTGTTGAGCTGGAGTGGACAAGTTCAGAATTTACACGATACCAGGTTATAGTAAAACAGGTTTATTTGAAATCACAAACGCTCCAAAAGCTTGTGATTCCAAATTAATCTGTTGGGCAATAACCTTCTGATTGAACATTATTTGAATAGGGTTTCTGATCAGCCCAATCACATTCTCATCCTTCACGATAAAGAGAAATCATCGAGGCAACCAAGAGTGATCCTGTCAAAGTGATTGCTGTTATTGGCTATAGTCTTGTTTTAACATGTTTATGGAATGTGAACATCACAAGCTAGGCCAACATTCATTGCCCATCCTTCATTACCTAGAAGGCAGTTAAGAGTCATTACATTGCTGTGGGTCTGGAATCACAAGTAGGCCAGATCAGGTAATAAGGGTGGATCTATTATAACATGGTCACCATCATGTGATTTTTTGCATTTCAGATTTATATTGAATGCAAATTTCATCATCTGCTGTTGTGGAGTTGTCACCCATTTCCCTAGAACATTACCCTCTGTTCCAGATCACTAGTCCAGCAACATTACCACCACACCACCACCTTCCCTCATGTGTGGAGTTTGCACATTCTTCAAAAACTGAAATGAAGGTGAGGTTTCTAACTTTGGTCCAAGTGTTTGGAGACAGTTCATGCTGGCTCTTCGAACACATTTTGTTTTTGGTCTTCTGGGGTCATGGGCATGGATAGCCAGCGATGCGCTCCTTTTACTCCACAGTGAAAGTGAATTGAGGAAGTTCTTGCTCACTGCGAGAGGTTCTCTCTCGTGTTGCTGCAGACTGATCCAGTGCCTGTTTGCAATGTTAACATTGGTGCACAATGGCACACAATGAAAAATCAGCTCAGCCACTTGTGGAAGTAATCCAGCAGCATGAAACTGATCATTGTTTAAAATCATTATCAGCCAAGATATTTCAGGATGGGTAGAAAACTAAATGACAGTCCTCAAGGAGTTCATATTACGATCACCATTATCTCCAATTTTCATCAATAAGATGATTCATCAGAAAGGAACCAAATGGCATCAAACTAGGCCACAGGGCAAAATTATGGAAAGGCAACACAAGACTGCATTTCTTCAGCAATCTTTTCAAGAACAGAGTTCTTTACAATCGATGCTCTTACCAATGTTGCTTACAATCAATGAAGCACTTTTGAATTGCACTCACTGTTATAACCTAGGAATCAGAGCAGTCATTATGTGCACAGCTAGGTGCAACAAACAGAAATTTGTTTCAGAACTGGCAATCACGCTATACTCGAGAAGCCTGACCCCATCCAGAAAAAAAGCAGTGTGCTTTATTAGAAGAGAGATAACAAGGTGTAGATAACAAAGTGTGGAGCTGGACGAACACAGCAGACCCAGCAGCATCTCAGGAGCACAAAGGCTGACGTTTCGGGCCTAGACCCTTCATCAGAGAGGGAGATGGGGTGAGGGTTCTGGAATAAATAGGGAGAGAGGTGCAGGCGGACCGAAGACGGAGAGAAAAGAAGATAGGTGGAGAGAGTATAGGTGGGGAGGTAGGGAGGGGATAGGTCAGTCCAGGGAAGACGGACAGGTCAAGGAGGTGGGATGAGGTTAGTAGGTAGGAGGTGGGGGTGCGGCTTGGGGTGGAGGAAGGGATGGGTGAGAGGAAGAACAGGTTAGGGAGGCAGAGACAGGTTGGACTGGTTTTGGGATGCAGTGGGTGGAGGGGAAGAGCTGGGCTGGTTGTGTGGTGCAGTGGGGGGAGGCGACAAACTGGGCTGGTTTAGGGATGCGGTGGGGGAAGGGGAGATTTTGAAGCTGGTGAAGTCCACATTGATACCATTAGGCTGCAGGGTTCCCAAGCGGAATATGAGTTTCTGTTCCTGCAACCTTCGGGTGGCATCATTATGGCAGTGCAGGAGGCCCATGATTGACATGTCATCTAAAGAATGGGAGGGGGAATGGAAATGGTTTGTGACTGGGAGGTGCAGTTGTTTGTTGCGAGCCGAGCGGAGGTATTCTGCAAAGGGATGTGTTGCGGGAAATGCGGGAGAGATCCAGGAAGGTGAGGGATGGGCTGGAGATGGCCCAGGTGAACTGAAGGTTGGGGTGGTAGGTGTTGGTGAAGTGGATGAACTGTTCGAGCTCCTCTGGGGAGCAAGAGGCGGCGCCGATACAGTCATCAATGTACCGGAGGAAGAGGTGGGGTTGGGGCCTGTGTAGGTGCGGAAGAGGGACTGTTCCACGTAACCTACAAAGAGGCAGGCATAGCTGGAGCCCATGCGGGTGCCCATGGCCAACCCCTTAGTCTGTAGTCTAGCTATGTCTAGCTCCAGCACATCCCTCACCTTTCTGGATCTCTCAGTCTCCATCTCAGGCAACCAGCTTGTAACTGATGTCAATTTCAAGCCCACCGACTCCCACAGCTACCTAGAATACACCTCCTCCCACCCACCCTCCTGCAAAAATTCCATCCCCTATTCCCAATTCCTCCGCCTCCGCCGCATCTGCTCCCACGATAAGACATTCCACTCCCGCACATCCCAGATGTCCAAGTTCTTCAAGGACCGCAACTTTCCCCCCACAGTGATCGAGAACACCCTTGACCGCGTCTCCCGCATTTCCCGCAGCACATCCCTCACACCCCGCCCCCGCCACAACCGCCCAAAGAGGGGCCCCCTCGTTCTCACACACCACCCCACAAACCTCCGGATACAACGCATCATCCTCCAACACTTCCGCCATCTACAATCCAACCCCACCACCCAAGACATTTTTCCATCCCCACCCCTGCCTGCTCTCCGGAGAGACCACTCTCTCCGTGACTCCCTTGTTTGCTCCACACTGCCCTCCAACCCCACCACACCCGGCACCTTCCCCTGCAACCGCAGGAAATGCTACACTTGCCCCCATACCTCCTCCCTCACCCCTATCCCAGGCCCCAAGATGACATTCCACATTAAGCAGAGGTTCACCTGCACATCTGCCAATGTGGTATCCTGCATCCACTGTACCCGGTGCGGCTTCCTCTACATTGGGGAAACCAAGCGGAGGCTTGGGGACCGCTTTGCAGAACACCTCCGCTCAATTCGCAACAAACAACTGCACCTCCCAGTCGCAAACCATTTCCACTCCCCCTCCCATTCTTTAGCTGACATGTCCATCATGGGCCTCCTGCACTGCCACAATGATGCCACCCGAATGTTGCAGGAACAGCAACTCATATTCCGCCTGGGAACCCTGCAGCCATATGGTATCAATGTGGACTTCACCAGTTTCAAAATCTCCCCTTCCCCCACTGCATCCCTAAACCAGCCCAGTCCGTCCCCTCCCCCCACTGCACCACACAACCAGCCCAGCTCTTCCCCTCCACTCACTGCATCCCAAAACCAGTCCAACCTGTCTCTGCCTCCCTAACCTGTTCTTCCTCTCACCCATCCCTTCCTCCCCCCCAAGCCGCACCTCCATCTCCTACCTACTAACCTCATCCCACCTCCTTGACCTGTCCGTCTTCCCTGGACTGACCTATCTCCTCCCTGCCTCCTCACCTATACTCTCTCCACCTATCTTCTTTTCTCTCCGTCTTCGGTCCGCCTCCCCCTCTCTCCCTATTTATTCCAGAACCCTCACCCCATCCCCCTCTCTGATGAAGGGTCTAGGCCCGAAACATCAGCTTTTGTGCTCCCTTCATCAGAGAGCTGGATGAACACAACAGGCCAAGCAGCATCAGAGGAGCAGGAAGGCTGATGTTTCAGGCCTAGGCCCTTCTTCAGAAAATTTATTATTAGAACCCTATCCATTATCTGAAGCCTCATTCCAGCCAGTGTTATCAGAGGTACAGCAGGAACTCACTCATGGATTCTTCCAAACTGCCTCCGAAACCCCTGATCTGTTCCATCCAGAAGGATGAGGGCAGCAGATTTATGGGAAAACTAGTTCCCATCCAAGCCATTCACGGCACTGAACTTCGGCATTTTTGGCCATGTGTCAATTTCATCAAGATTCCTGGATGGTTTCCCTTCATGAGGCTCTGTGAGGTTTTTCTCCAAATTCACCTCATCAACAACCTAGCCAGCCTCTGTGACAATCCTCACACCAGATGCTCACCTGATTCTACCACCCCCTGTATCCAGAAGAACTCACTGAGAACGTTAGTACTGGAAGCTGCATTTTAATGAAAATTTGATGTCAGAAAAACTGTTCACAAATTATTAGGCATCTCCCTGTTGTGTAACAAGCATCTTATCTTGGCTCTGAGATCTTCATTGGAAAATGTGAATAATTGTTCCCAACTTTGAGACTTCTCATACAATTCTCTCAGGTTTCTTGACCACAGCATTCCAGCCTCTATAATATTCTGCCGACCACCTCACTTCAAACTATATCACGGTCGTTCATGGTCACCGGGTCAATATTCTGAAGCTTCCTTTGTGACAAGACAGTGCGAGCTCCCAAAAATACAATGACTGCAACAGACCATGATGGCTCACAATAACTGTCTCGACGACAATTAAGAAAGGGCAATAAATACTGCATATGAGTGAACAAAAAAATGCCATCTGGTCATAACGTGATTTCATACTGTCACACAGTAGTTTCACTTTCACAATAGACCAGAGAGGCGGTAGTTAGGTTGGACTTGAGCAAGATTGTTTTGGATGTTCTGAAGTCTATGGTGGACAGCAGTAGGGATTTTGATGAAGAGAGGATTGGAAAAATCAAGTTTAGGTGTTGCTAAATAGGAAACTAGGATTCCAGCAGCTGAAGAGCCAAGACAGAGGTGTCTTCAGATCATGTTATGAAAGTGGAATTGGACAGTGTTGGTGTTGGAATGGTCAGAAACCTAACTCAGGGCAAAGTGAAATACGAAGGCTATATGTGGTCAGGGCCAGCAAGAGAATGGAACCAATCAAAGGGAAAAGTGAATTGGAACAAGGATCAATACCTAGGAGGATATTAGTAATGTAACTGACAATGGAGAAGACAAGAGAGAGAGGGAGTGGTAGGGGTGAGCTGGGTGTCAATCAGGAATGTAATATCTTTCAAATAATGCTTTTTAGGGCTGCCCTGTTAGAGGAACATCAGAAGAGGTTAAGGATAGGTTCTTGGGAGATGGCAGCAATATGGCTGTGTGGTTAGAAGTAGAAACCATTGCAGGTCATTTTCAGAATGAGCACTTCAAGTGCCTTAATATTCAAAGCTATGGACCTAGTGTGGGAACGTGGGACTAGTGTAGGCAATAGTAAATGTTTGGTGGTACAGGCCTGGTGGACCAAAGGACCTCTTCAGTGCTGTATTATTCTACAAATTTATGAATGGAGGCAAGTGAGAGCAGTTCCACTGAGCTAGATGACTGGGAAGAAATGTTGACTGATATGTTAAGCCGTATTGTTGAAAACAAGTCTATAGGAACAAGGGCAGCTTGTTTAGTTTGGTCACAGTGACAAGGGGACTTTTTTTTACCACTGCAGCAGGGCAGGACCCAACTGGGAAATGTCAGACATGTACCTAGATAAAAGGTGCAAGGTGAACATAGGTTTGGGATATGACAACATTTTCCAAGAATGTGTGTGAGAATGGGAAGATTGGAGATGAAATATGAAAGGGCTGTTTCCAAGGATGGCAGATGTCAAAGAAGTTTTTTGAAGAAAGGGATGAACATGTTGATTACTTAGTTTAAAGGAAGGAGGGAAGCCTCTTCACAAAAAGAACCATTAATAATTCTCACAAAAATAGCATCAATAACAATACGTAGCACAACTGTAACTTGTACTTCTCGAGGATTTTTAATTAAGCATAATGTTGCCACAAACATCTCACAAAGGTTATCAAACAAAATTTCATATCAAATTACATTGGTAGATACTAACAGACCATGTTGAAATGCAATAAGAGCTGGACAACGTCCAGGCTTAGGCTGGAAAGTACAAATACTATTCATGCCACACAAATGCCAGGCAATGACAATCTACAAGTGAGACAATCTAACCAACACCCTTTGACATTCAATACTGTTACTATCATTGAATTCCTCACAACTCAGTTGGGCTTCACCAGACCCGAATGCTAACTCTGTTTTCTCCTCCACAGATGCTGCCAGATCTGCTGTGCTTCTCCAGCAACACTGTTTTTGTTCCTCATTTACAGCATCCACAGTTCTTTTGGGGTTTTGTTAAGGAGGGGTGGTTGGAGGAAATGCCAGCTAGCTACCATTGGCAATGGTGAAGCAGATCAATTGAAGAAAGCACAAGAAGGAAACATGTTCTTCATGGCTAAGAAAATGTAATATTTAATTTGCTGGAGGGAAACCCTTTCTCCCAGGAACAGAGTGTGTGAAAATAACTTCAATCAACAAGGCAAGCTTTTTTTTCAACATTAATATTTCAGGAAAGTTTAATCAACTACATGGTCCAGCATTGCTCTATCATCAGAAATGTTCCAAGCTGAATTGGAGGTTTTAGTTTGGTTTCATCATATCTGAAAATTCACCTTTTAATGCCGCAGCATAAAGTTGTAGAAGTACAGAACCAACTAGACACAGATGCAGACGTACACATGCAGGGTTGCCTGAAAAAGATTGACTTTCATTTCCTTTGTCCCCAGATATTCCTTCAGTATCTGATGCAATGAAAATGCCACTTGGCCAGGAGTTGGCCTGTGCTAAAGCGAACTGTGATGTTTGCCTTGCTTCCCCACTCTAACAGCTGTTCCCACAGCAATGTTTTGGCATGGGTTAGAGAGCTGTGCCCCGAAAGCATTGGTGCTTCCTTCTTTACAGAGCCTTATCAGGAACTCATGTAGGTTAGGGACTGGTGAGAGGGCCAGGCCTGCAAATCCGGGCAGATTTTATGCACCGGCTCCACTGAAAATGTTGTGTGCTAGGAAATACATTATCAGAATTTGAGTGTAGGGCCTGGTCAACTGTGTAAGATTTTCCATTCATTAATATTCGGTTGTGTGATTCAACATGTTATTTTGTAAAAAGTTGTTAATTGCTATTCGTATTCCCTATGACCTGGCCTGCTTATTCATTCAAAGTTGGTATTTTGTTGGACTGCATTTTCTTCTTGAAATGCTGGGGAGCTTGATGCAGTTGAGTGGTTTTCTGTGCAGTTAAGAATCAATTGCTTTGGCTAAGAACCAGAGTCACTTATAGGACTGAGATAGGAAGAAATTTCTATATTCAAAAGCTTGTGATTCTTTGGATATTCTCTGCCTCAGGGGGTAGTGGATACACCATCCTCAAGTTTATTCAAGTCTATGATCAATAAGTTTTTCATCTCTGAGGATTTAAGTCACATGAGGAACAGGAATAAAAATGGAATTGATTCAGAAGATCAGCTGTGATCTTATTGAATGATGAAGCAGGCTACACGTACTCCGTGATCTCCTCCTGCTCCTTAATCCTTTTTTTTAAGGTAAGATCAACGGATTTTCTTCCAGAAAATGAATCAGTTTTGACCCAATCTGATAACATCATGCTACTTTTCGATGGCACTCACCTTTCATCTCCAGATTTTTGCTGAAACGGAATTTCAATTCTCAAATTGTACCCTAAAGACTTGGGCACATGTTCTCGACTTAGACCTCATTTGCCCAAATTGTGAGAAACATTATCACAACTGTTCTTTATTCATTATCAGGATGATGATGACGTGGCCAGGCAACACTTAGTGTCCATCCCTAATTGCCCAGAGGGCAGTTCAGAGACAATCACATTACCTCATAATTATTTTACTCAGGCCAATTTAAACTTCATAACAGCAGGGTGAGAAGATTTGTTCATCATTAATGGTAGAATTATAAATACAAATGAATAACCTGCTGGGCAATTTTACAACATATTTTTCCACATGTACAACACAGCAGTGTGTTCAACACGAAAGCTTTATTGTAGTGAATCTTCAGATGTCTGCCTATAGCACGTTTGTCTCTTGGCAGAGATAGCGTGGAAATAACTCCACAAAGACCATTTTACCATCACCAAGTCAAGCTCTATTTACACTGGCACTCCTGTTCTTATCTGTCAGCCAAAGCTCCCTAATTAGCTCAGATTAACAACCCCATCATGCCTTATGAAGTGCACCTGGCTATCTTGTTACAACCACTACAGACATGACTAGAACCAGAACGAGAATTAAATTTTATTGCCACATGCACTCAAATATAGAAGTACATGAATACAGTGGCTGGCTGTCAGTGAGACCTGAGACTGCTTGCTCTCACCGCTGCAGCAGGTGGAGGGCCAGGTCTGTGTGGCGGTGGGGAGCTCTTTTGTCACTAGGTTGGGTTTGCCTTCCTCTCAATGGCTCAATCTCCCACACCCTGGGCTCAATATCCCCTTGATGGCTCAATCCCCCATACACTGGGCTTATTCTCCTCCATGCTGATCTCCTCCATGCTGCACAAACCCACTCTCCACAGAAGGTAGAGGAGATAATGGGAACTGCAGATGCTGGAGAATCCAAGATAACAAAGTGTGGAGCTGGATGAACACAGCAGGCCAAGCAGCATCTCAGGAGCACAAAAGCTGACATTTTGGGCCTAGACCCTTTATCAGAGAAGGGTCTAGGCCCGAAATGTCAGCTTTTGTGTTCCTGAGATCCTGCTTGGCCTGCTGTGTTCATCCAGCTCCACACTTTGTTATCTCCACAGAAGGTAAGCAGATTAAACGTAAGCAGTGAAAGAAGAAGAAAAATGTAAAAATGAAAAGAGCAGATGAACTCCAGGCATGAGCCCTCACACTGCATTGCTACTCTGCCACCTTTTTTTCGATCAAGGCAAATTGAAACAGACATTTGTACATGAGTCCATTTCAATCCTAACATACTCATTTTTATGCAAATGAAGGGAAAAACATTATGCTTTATCATGTACATTTTAGCCACACAAGTAACTAACTAGATGCATTGTTGTACCTTTGGCTTCGCAATTTGCTATTGTCATGAGTATCTGCCGATGCATTGCACTTTTGATCTTGCAGTTCATGTTGTTCTCTGAACAGAATATGCATGTGTGTTGTCATTGTCTGTTCATGTGGGTTATGGCGTTTAACCAGAGATTGTCATTCCTGGATGACTTGCTGTTCCTGTGGTGATTGTTTTTATTCTATTTCTGTTGTGGGTTGCTGTGGATCTCTGGGCCTGATGATTGTTCTATGGACTGTCGAGGTAGTATATTTGGCTCTTCCTGATTAACAGCCTGATACGAGGAACAGCCTCTGTTTTGGTGTGCGGTTTGTTCCAGTGGTTAAGATGGTATATCCAGCTGTTCATTTCCTCACATTCAAGTTGACAACAGGTTCCAAGATGCACTGGGCTCACTTTTGTTGAGATGGTTGAATGTTTGTGCCCTGACTTGTTCTCCAATATGGAACTCTGTCAACGGTTTAGCAGTTGTATCAAAAATACACTTGGCTTTCTGATATTTCCCCTTCATTTTGTTGCTCAAACCTGTCATTGCTTATGTCTTAGGTAACTGTTTTTGCTATTTTCTGGAGAAGTGTTTTAGGAATTCATCAATTTCAATGGTAACCATTCAAGTCAACTGATCCACCTCCCAATAGTCAGACTAGTAGTCACCTACGCCAAGATAATCAATTCCTGTGAGTGAGATCTACTCTTAGCTTCATGCATCATCTCTCTAGGGTGTTGTGTGTCATCAGGGGCCTAGGTTGGTATTCATTACAACCATTGCACTGGCTGACATGCTCCCTGATTTTGTTGCTTACATTTGTCATTTCTTCCGTCTTCAGATTTGACTCAATTCCTGGTCGCTTGCATTCACATATCTCAGCACCCCTCTACTCAGTGCTTTCAGCAAAATGGCTCTATTCACTTTGTACAATATGCTGTCTTGGGCTATCAAATCATCTTCATATACCCAATATGGCCTTATAGCAACAACTGTGTCCTTGGTGCTCTCTGGTCATCTTTTTGTCAATACTTCTTGCAAAAGTTGCATCTTGTTGGACAGTGCTTGATTTGAGCAAGGCACTTGTCTGTTATATTTAGGTTGGATAATTTCCAAAGTAATTTGAGCTGCTGCTTCACTCTGTGTGTCGAAGATTTCATAGTTTGCTGCAACATCTACATCTTTTTACTCGGAGTGCTGCTCTCGGAAATGTACATCTGCTTCCCTTGCTGTATGTCATATCCAGATGATACTTCTGTAACCAGAGTAACATTCTCTGCGGATGGGTTGGAGCAGGCTGAAATGGTTTATAAAAATCCTTTGAAGCGACTTTTCATCGGACTTGACTGTCACTTTGTCTCTTCTAAGAAGGTAGTGATGAAAGTATTCACAAGCAAAGATGATTGGGCGATACTCTCTTCTTGACTGAGCAGAACATCTTTCTGTTTATGTTAGCACTGTGGGTACAAATGCAAGCCAATTGTCGTCGCTGCATTGGGGCTGTTCAAAGTCCTGACTCACTGACATCATACTGCGGGGTCACTGTATCATTCGCACAGTGGTATCTCAGTACTGGTGTTGCTGTTACTTGTAGTTTGGTTTCGGTGAGCAGTGCACTGTGCTCTGTCCCCAATACCACTGCCTGTGCTCAGCCATGAGTTGCTGCCAGTGATTCACATACTGACAAAGCATTTTTTTCAAATGAGTTGAACAACTTGTTGCATTATTTTTGCATCTATTGTTCACGGTATCGCTGTTACAGCTTGCACCAGTTTGGAATCCAGGTGTATGACATTGATCTGTCACGACATGACCTATGTACGTGATTTTGGCATCTTTAATTGTCTTATTTTCTTGCTCACCTACAAATAGTAAACACTGTTTAGGAGTCACATGAGATTTTGATTGTGGACAGAAGTAGCTTCTTCCCTAGATTCTCCACATCCAAACAGCAGTAGGCCTCCACTGTAGCTCCCACTGCAGGAGGATCGTGAATAATCTTACGTTATCTTTGCTGATATTCTTCTGGATCAGTGAAAAATGCCAAACAGCATGTGTGCTCTAGCATCCAAATTACTGGAAGGACATCTGGAATGTTGATACAAAGCTGCTCTTTTCACCTAGCTCCACCTACCAGTAACCATCCATCACATCTCATTTGCTTTTGTAAGTTGTATCAAAATTCCTTCATTCATTTCATGGGCTCTCTTCAGCATTTCATATTTTCCAATGACTGTACTCTCAGAGATCATACCCTTTTATTCAGTGCAAATGCTCAGTTTTCCAGTTGTTTCACTGCCCCCACTCCCCTAAGCCAATCTTTGAGAATTATCACTTTCTCGGTTACTCCCTTCTTTATCAGCTCCGCTATCCTGTCTTTCAAACTGGACTTAAGAGCTGTCAAAAAGTACCTTCACTTAGTGCATACCCCTATCACCCTCAGGATGAAAAGGTTTTTCCTCAAATTCCCTCTAAACTTCCTGCCTTTCACTTTAAAACTGTGCTCTTTTTGGATTTACCCTTCAACTACTGAGAACAACTGCTTTCTATTCAGCCTGTTATTGGCTCACATCAACTTGACTCTTCAATCAGGTCCCCCGCTCAACTTTCTCTGCCCAAACCAAAATGCTACCCACTTACCTAGTCTCGCTTCATATCCGAACTGCTCCATCCCAGACAACATCCTGGTAATTCTTCTCTGAAGCTCCGCTGGTGCATCACATCCTTCCTGATGTGTGTATCAGGATGATATCCACCTGGAAAACATTTTAATCCTACGAACACATCTTTGTGCTCAACTGGGAGTTATTCCATAGCCAATTGTCTACTGCGCTGCAACATACTGTTTATCTCCTTTGGCCCATTGAGCATTGGCAGTCCAAGTTTGATGGTTGGAATTAGTCATATTTGTGTGCTGTAAGTGATCTGGAACTTCAGATCTTCAGTCATGTTGTTGAAATGGCCTCAAGGGTTACATATCCTCTCATCACGAGTTTGATGTCATCATATAGTCTTACCATAGCATCACGATGCTATTTCACTTCACATAGGCCTATGAACGTTATCATGTTGCATGGCTCACCAGGGCCTGTTTTCTTTTAAGTTGACTTGATGCACTCACTCTACAGACCCCATTCTAAGAAACACAAGCCATGTCTCAACTGTTAGCCCTATGGGAACAACTCTATATTTTGTAAAGTCACTCATCAGAATTTTCTATCCTTATCTTTCCAGTGGCCATCTGTAACTACCTGATGTGCATCTTTTTTCAGTCATGCACTTGTGTGCAAATAATACAGTTGTGCTTTCTTTTCCCTAAACAGGACGTGCCTTCTTCTCTTTTGCATAAATCTCCAGCAATGTTTGCCGCTTATTTGTGATTGTCCTGCCTTGTGTACCTGGAGGATCTTTCAGTGCAATGCAAGCCCTGAACTGCTCTGCTCTGAAGCTGCTCTCTGTGTCGATTCATAATCTTGACGTTTATGCACAGTGCAGTTGCTCTCCAGTGCGTAGATTTGTATTCTCTCAGGGAGCATTGTTTGGATTTTGGATCCCTTATTCCCAATACAGTCCTGTCGCTAATTTGTTCATCTTTTAATTTGAAAAAAAAAGGCTTTTGCAAGCGGAGTTAATGACCTCACATTGTTGATCAATGAACACTTTTTTGCTTTTTTCCCTTATATTGAATATGCAATATTCACCTGGGGCTCCAAACCTGGTTTCTCAGCCTTTAAAATTTTTGCCATACGTATTTTTCTATTCTTCAGAGAGATTTATGGTGGAGTACATCTGAAAAGTTTTCTTCCAGACATTGCTTAAAGTGTACCTTTTCTGGTTTTTTCAAAAAAAACCCATAACTATTGCATCATTCTATCATTTTTCTGGAAGGAAATCTGTCTTTTGTATACTCAGTAAACTGAACAGGAGTTGGTAGAAGAAAAGTTGCAGATGTCTTCTTGAAAGAAGAGTTGTCACATCGTCTTTATTTTCCTGTTGTCAGTGTCAGCTCCCAGCTCCACAGTCATGCAACACATTTCAGCTCTACACACATTTCACTTCTGAAATTGTGCTTTGAGTGATCAAAAGAACAGTGTGCACACCTGGAGGACCTTATTGATGTGATAGGTCAGATTTCTGACTTCAGGATCTGTGCCTCATACTTAATGCCCATGACCACTGGGGGCCACTGCTGTTTGTCATTTTTATAAATGACCTGGATGAGGCCGTAGAAGGATGGGTCAGTAAATTTGCAGATGACACTGAAGTCGGTGGAGTTGCAGACAATGCGGAAGAATGTTGCAGGTTACAGAGGCTCATAGATAAGCTGCAGAGCTGGGCTGAGAGGTGGCAAATGGAGTTTAATGCAGAAAAGTGTAAGATGATTCACTTTGGAAGGAATAACAGGAATACAGAGTACTGGGCTAATGGTAAGATCCTTGGTAGTGTGGATGAGCAGAGAGAGCTTGCTGTCCATGTGCATAGATCCCTGAAAGTTGCCACCCAGGTTGATAGGGTTGTTAAGTAGGCATACAGTGTGTTAGGTTTTATTGGTAGAGGGATTACGTTTCAGAGCCATGAGGTCATGTTGCAGCTGTACAAAACTCTGGTGCGGCTGCACTTGGAGTATTGTGTACAGTTCTGGTTGCCGCACTACAGGAAGGATGTGGAAGCATTGGAAAGGGTACAGAGGAGATTTACTAGGATGTTGCCTGGTATGGAGGGAAGGTCTTATGAGGAAAGGCTGAGGGACTTGAGGCTGTTTTCGTTAGAGAGAAGAAGGTTAAGAGGAGGCTCATTAGAGACATACAAGATGATCAGAGGATGAAATAGGGTGGATAGGGAGAGCCTTTTTCCTCAGATGGTGATGGCCAGCATAAGGCAACATAGCTTTAAATTGAGAGGTGATAGATATAGGACAGATGTCCGACGTAGGTTCTTTACTCAGAGAGTAGTAAGGGTGTGGAATGCCCTGCCTGCAACAGTAGGTGACTCGACAAGTTTAAGGGCATTTAAATGGTCATTGGATAAACATATGGATGATAATGGAATCATGTAGGTTAGATGGGCTTCAGATTGGTTTCACAGGTTGGTGAAACATCGAGGGCCGAATGGCCTGTACTGAGCTGTAATGTTCTATGTTCTATGACAATGAAAGGCTAGAACAAACTGATTCACTTTGCTTCAATCTGCCCCCACAATCTCAAGCAGTAGGTTTCAGATCATGTTCACTTGCAGCACTTAAGAGTGTTTCCTCAAGTCCTTTTTACATTTTTTAAACCAATTACATTAAATCGCCTTTCTCACATTGGCGCCTTGTTCACCGAGTATCAGCTGCTGTTCCCTTGTGGGGGATCAAATGCGGGTCCTTTCTTTTTCCTCAGTGGGTGTTGCGTGCTCTCTATTTCCAGCGGGGTCACTGCAGGGTGACCAGGGAGTGGATAGCACGGCTGTTTCCCTCCCACCCACATGGGTTTATGGGCTCCTTGAGGGCAGTGGAGGTGAGGTTTGGGCAGCTCACTAATATTTTTCAGTTTTACTGTTGCAGACCAGGCTCAACAATTAACAATAAAAGTTTAACATGAATAATGTGCCCAACTAGAAACAAGAACAGGTCAGAAACTGGAACAAGTTAGAAACTAGAAACTAGAACAAGTTAACTCAAACAAATAATTCAAAACTAGAACAAGACTGCATAACCTCAAAATTAGGGGTATGCAGTGGTGTAATTACAATCTAACATCGATCGTTGCCATTCAATTGCATTACTGCTACTGTTTACCCAACCATCAATTATGTTGGGGGATTACTATTAACCGTAAACTGAACTGGCCTAGCCATATAAATACAGTAGCTACAACACTAGGTCAAAGGCAAGGAATCTTGCAATGAGTAACTCATTTCCTGACTCCCCAAAGCTCACCCACCATCTGCAAGATACAAGTAAGGAGTTTGATGGAATATTCTCAACTTGCTTGGGTTAGTAAAAACTGAAAGAACTGCGAATGCTGTAAATCAGAAACAAAAGCAGAATTTGTTGGAAAAGCTCAGCAGATCTGGTTGCATCGGTAAATAGAAATGAAAGTTAACGTTAGGAGTCTGGTGACCCTTCTTCAGAAGGTTAACTCTGATTTCTTTTCACGGATGCTGCCAGGTTTGCTGAGCTTTTTGATCAACTTCTATATTTGTTGCTCATATGGATGCAGCTCCAACAACACTCAACAAGCTTGACACCACCCAGGACAAAGCAGCCTATTTGATCGGCACAGCATCCATCAACATTTACTCCCTCTGCCACTTACACTGAGCAGTAGCAGCGTGTAGTATCTACAAGTGTTGAATCTGGTCTTCACCAGCAAAATTCAGATATTCATCAAAGATCCTCAGACAACGCCTTCCAAATCCACAACCACTTCCATCTAGAAAGGCAAGAGCAGCAGACACATTGGAAAAGCACTGCCTGCAAGTTCCCCTCCAAGCTATTCACCATCCTGACTTGGAAATACATCGCCGTTCCTTCACTGTTGCTGGGTCAAAATCCATTGTGGGCTGCAAGGACTGCAGCAGTTCAAGAAGGAAGCTCAACTTTTCAAGGGCAAAAAGAGGTGGGCAATAAATGCTGGCGCAAACAGTGATGCCCACATCTAATGAAGTGAATTAACAAAAATAAGGTACCCAGTCCTTGCTGGGGAATCGTATGTGAGGAAATCTCACCAATCCCCAGCCCCACACAAAACAATTGGCCCGACTAAACATAATGTGATCGTCTTGTGTTCAATTGACTAATGCCCCTGCTGCCATCAATCAGTATGTAAGATCCTTGTCCCAGTTAAGGCTGTAAGTGTGAATGTTGAAATATGCCCACTTAAATAACCTGGAGAGTTCAGTGAATGGCAGAAAGGATGAAATGGGCTGGTTCAAGCCAATTTACAACCTCCATGGTTGTGACTGTAACACTTTAATGAGGCAAAAGTTGATCAAAATCTGCTGGTGCCATTCCGATCCTGTTGTTTTTTGTTGCAGTTACTTTGTTTATGTGGCACAAGCAAAACTTATTCCTGTCTCTGCATTTCAATCATGATGAGTTGTTCACAGGAAATAAGATTCCTAGTAGCAAGGAACGAATTAAATAAAAAAGGACTCAGGCGCAGAATGCAGCATGCATTACTTGTGGTCTCTGACAATATTTCCTTCACTGCTGTAACCATAGCCTGAGGCTAAAGTCTCACAAATAACAGACAGAGTGAAAAGTCTGACAGGAAAGTCACAATACAAATAAAGTCCTTGAATCTTACAGCACCATGAGCATCAAGAGTGAACTGTGTTACACAAAACTGAGCTTCAATATATCAAGAATTACTGAGAGTTTATGAAGTCGCTGTGGTTTTCTTTAATTTCCTGTTTAATACAGCTTCAGCTCTGCTTTTGGGCTTCATTACCCACCCTATCTAAGAGGAGACACTAAAGAATTCCTTGATTGTGTTCTACAAGCTTTATCACAACTTTCTTAATGGTGTGCTGCACATTAACAATGATCTAATCATGAACTTCAGCTCACTAAGACAAAGGAACTTGAATCAAGTAAATATGTTTGAGTTAATGTAATGTGCAGTACTGAAAGATTATGTGCTGCAGGAGATGTTGCGATGATGCTGTAGACAATGAGGCAGCAGTTTGTCCAAGTCATTGGCATTTTATGACACAGTGTTTGAGATGTGACACCCGACAAGTGTCTCGTGCTTTGACAGGTCAGGTGAATTACGTTTCCCAGAGCTCTCCTTCACTGATTTACTCCTCACTTCATGGCTGCCTCTGTTCTTCAGCTAATTATGGTTAATGCTGCCCTGCTCAGATGTCTAAAATGTTTGATATTGCATTAGACATACATTGTGTATCTCTTTCAGTGAATGGAAAGTAGGAGAAATACATATCGGGAACTTGACCCATCGCCCCTATAATTGAAAAAAGTGGGTCGTGCATTGGGAATGTCACTAGGCCAGTCACTGGATAAATGTTCTGTGGCTTATGAAATTTGAATTTAATAAAATCCTGAAATTAAAATAGAGCCTTATGCCAACCATGTACCTGTCATTGATTGTTGTAAATTCCCATATAATTCACTAATGCCTCTTCAGGGTAGAAAGTCTGCTGTCCCTATTTGGTTTGGCGTACATTTGGCTCCAGATCTGCAGCAACACAGCTGGTGTAACTGTCTCTAAGGCACTAAGGAATAGGCAAAAACATCTGCACAGCTAGTGATAGCCACATCCTCTAAATTAATTTTGAAAAACACCCAAAGCTGAAATTACGACTGTTTGCAGCAAGTGGCTGTAATAACCAATCATCAATTCCATTTTCACTTTATTACGTCACTATCAGATTGGTAATGTCCTTGGATGAACACAGCAGGCCGAGCAGCATCTCAGGAGCACAAAAGCTGATGTTTCGGGCCTAGACACTGCATCAGAGAGGGGGATGGGGTGAGGGTTCTGGAATAAATAGGGAGAGAGGGGGAGGCGGACCGAAGATGGAGAGAAAAGAAGATAGGTGGAGAGGAGAGTATAGGTGGGGAGGTAGGGAGGGGATAGGTCAGCCCAGGGAAGACGGACAGGTCAAGGAGGTGGGATGAGGTTAGTAGGTAGGAGATGGAGGTGCGGCTAGAGGTGGGAGGAAGGGATGGGTGAGAGGAAGAACAGGTTAGGGAGGCAGAGAGAGGCTGGACTGGTTTTGGGATGCAGTGGGTGGAAGGGAAGAGCTGGGCTGGTTGTGTGGTGCAGTGGGGGGAGGGGACGAACTGGGATGGTTTTGGGATGTGGTGGGGGAAGGAGAGATTTTGAAGCTGGTGAAGTCCACATTGATACCATTGGGCTGCAGGGTTCCCAAGCGGAATATGAGTTGCTGTTCCTGCAACATTCGGGTGGCATTATTATGGCACTGCAGGAGGCCCATGATGGACATGCCATCTAAAGAATGGGAGGGGGAGTGGAAATGGTTTGCGACTGGGAGGTGCAGTTGTTTATTGCGAACCGAGCGGAGGTGTTCTGCAAAGCGGTCCCCAAGCCTCCGCTTGGTTTCCCCAATGAAGAGGAAGCCACACCGGGTACAATGGATGCAGTATACCACATTGGCAGATGTGCAGGTGAACCTCAGCTTAATGTGGAAAGTCATCTTGGGGCCTGGGATAGGGGTGAGGGAGGAGGTGTGGTGGCAAGTGTAGCATTTCCTGCCCCCATACCTCCTCCCTCACCCCTACCCTAGGCCCCAAGATGGCTTTCCGTATTAAGCAGAGGTTCACCTGCACATCTGCCAATGTGGTATACTGCATCCATTGTACCCGGTGTGGCTTCCTCTACATTGGGGAAACCAAGCGGAGGCTTGGGGACCGCTTTGCAGAACACCTCCGCTCGGTTCGCAATAAACAACTGCACCTCCCAGTCGCAAACCATTTCCACTCCCCCTCCCATTCTTTAGATGACATGTCCATCATGGGCCTCCTGCAGTGCCATAATGATGCCACCCGAATGTTGCAGGAACAGCAACTCATATTCCGCTTGGGAAACCTGCAGCCATATGGTATCAATGTGGACTTCACCAGCTTCAAAATCTCTCCTTCCCCCACCGCATCCCAAAACCATCCCAGTTTGTCCCCTCCCCCCACTGCACCACACAACCAGCCCAGCTCTTCCCCTCCACCCATTGCATCCCAAAACCAGTCCAACCTGTCTCTGCCTCCCTAACCTGCTCTTCGTCTCACCCATCCCTTCCTCCCACCCCAAGCCGCACCCCCATCTACCTACTAACCTCATCCCACCTCCTTGACCTGTCCGTCTTCCCTGGACTGGCCTATCCCCTCCCCACCTCCCCACCTATACTCTCCTTTCCACCTATCTTCTTTTCTCTCCATCTTCGGTCAGCCTCCCCCTCTCTCCCTATTTATTCCAGAACCCTCACCACATCCCCCTCTCTGATGAAGGGCCTAGGCCCGAGACATCAGCTTTTGTGCTGCTGAGATGCTGCTGGGCCTGCTGTGTCATCCACCCTCACATTTTATTATCTTGGGTTCTCCAGCATCTGCAGTTCCCATTATCACTGGTAATGTTCTTGTTGGGTTAGTGACATTAAGACCGTAAGATATCAGAGCAGAAGTAGGCCATTGGATCCATCAAATCTTCTTTGCCATTCAAGATATCCTGACTGATCTGATATCCTCAGTTCAACTTTCATCCCCTTTCCCATAATGTTTGATTCCCCCTACTGATTAAAAATCTGTCTGTATCAGTCTTGAATATACATAACGACCTAGCCTTGACAGTTATCTACAGTAAAGAATTTCACAGATTCACTGGCCTCTGAGAGAGACAAAAGCTTTCCTCATCTCTGTGTTCAATGTGTGACCTGTGTACCCTGAGATGATGGCTTCTGATCTGAGGCTTTTCCACAAGGGAAAACAATTTCTCCACATCACAGCCTGCTTGATTGCCCCCACATCCACAAACATTTTTCCCTCCACCTCTGACACTCAGTAGCAGCAGTGTGTACCATCTACAAGATGCACTGCAGAAATTCACCCAGGACCCTTAGACAGCACCTTCCAATCCCGCAACCATTACCATCTTGAAGGACAAGGGCAGCAGATACATGACAACACCACCTCCTTCAAATTCCCCTCCAAGACACCCATCATCCTGACTTGGAAATATATTACTATTCCCTCACTGTCATTGGGTCAAATCCTGGAATTCCCTGCCTAAGGGCATTGTGGGTCAACTTGCAGCATATGGACTGCACTGTTCAAGAGATAGCTCACCCCCACTTTCTCAATGACAACTAACAATGGGCAATAAGTGCTGGTCAGCCAGTGACACCCATATCCTATGTGTGAATAAAAAAAAGAGACTCAATCTCCTGAAAATTCTGGAGCAATAATTGTGCCCTCTGACACTTTCGCATAACCATATCAAGAAACCTTTGTGATCACTTGCCATAGTGCACATAGAGACAGTCACAGTGTGCATTGTAGAGATATGTAAACAGCTTTAATTTTATTCTACTGGTGCAATTTAGCATAGGTCTATGTCATTCCACTGATGACACCTTTGTAAGAAACTGAATAAACATGCTCTTTTATTCCAAAGAGCTGCAGCAGGTTTTATATTTTCTGGTGAATTTAATCTGGATAACATACCATCTGCACTATGGCCCTATGAATACCTAAGCTTGACACCTTATACTCAGTTGAACTCCATGCTGGTAATTTAGCATAACATCACAAATATTTGCATAAGTTTTAATGGTGAATAGGTGACCAGATGACTGAAAAGTATATGAAAGCACATTTTCTGTGCTTTCTCAGATTTTGCACAGAGTGGGAACCAGTTTATACAGTTCTATTCTCTTGGTTATGGTGACTTTCAAATTACACTGATGGGAACTTTGACCCGAGATCGCAAATAGCAAACAGCCGAAATAAATTCCAAATCAAAACCTTGAAACAAAGCAAGAAAAGGGCTCCTATGGCATGGTTTTAGCGCCCCTATCTTTGACCCCAGTTATCTGGCTTCTCATCACACCTGCTCTAGATATGTGTCCTAACATCTTTGAGCAGGTAGATCAGAAAAACAGATGAGATGAGGCAAATTCAGAAAGCAATAAGGCTAGAGGAGCCATTTCTGGTGCTTCTTGCAGGTGGCATTGAGACAGAGACAGCAATGAATGCAGCCTGAGATAGTAAGAGCTGCTGATGCTGAAGCTAGAGATAACACAGTGTGGAGCTGGTGGAACTCAGTGGACCAGGCAGCAGCAGAGGATCAGGAAAGCTGATATTTCGGATCTGGACCCTTCTTCAGAAATGGAGGAGGGAGAAAGGAGCTCTAAAATAAATAGAGAGAAGAGGGGTGGGGCTAGGGAAGGTATGTGCAATGGTGATAGGTGAGTGCAAGTAGGGAGTGGTGGGAAAAGGTTAGTGAGTTGGGAGGAGTGGATAGCTGGCAGAGAAGATGGACAGGTCAAGGGAGCAGGGATGAGAGGGAGGATTGGTCATGAGATGAGGCTAGGGGGTCGGGAGATTTTGAAGCAAGTAAGGACCACATTGAGACCATTGGTTTCAAGTCTATTTCGTTGACAGAATCATGTTGACTTGATAACAAAGTGTGAAGATGGATGAACACAGCAGGCCAAGCAGCATCTCAGGAGCACGAGATGCTGCTGGGCCTGCTGTGTTCATCCAGCTTCACACTTTGTTATCTTGGATTCTCCAGCATCTGCAATTCCCATTATCTCATGTTGACTTGATTTGTTTTCAACACAGTGTTACTAAGTTGTTTTATATTTATTATTTCTTTGAGAACTTGAATTTGAAGGAATGTCAGATGCCCGGATGATTTTCTTCAAAAAGTCAATAGCTAAAATTTGAGCTTGTTTTTAACAAGGATTGTGGAAATCATGTGACTTGAAATTATTGCAAGCTTCGCTTGATCAAATTCACTTTATGATTTTACATTTGAATTTTATGGCAGTTTTGCCTCCAACGAGGGATAATGACACAGTGGCACAAAATTGGGAGGCAGCTGCCCTGGGAGTCTTCCACATTGACTCTGGACCTAATGAAGTCTGATAGCTCCAAGATAAGCATGGGCAAGGAAATCTCCTGCTGATTATCATGTACCATCCTCCTCCACCTGATGAATCAATGCTCCTCCACGTTGAAAACATTTGAAGGAAGCTCTGAAGGTGGCAAACATATAAAATGTGCTCTGGTTAGGGGTTACAACATCCATCTGCAAGGCTGGCTCGACAGCAGCACCACTGGTTGAGCTGGTTGGATCCTAAAGAGTATCACTGCTCTACTGGGCCTGAAGCTGATGTTGATGGAAGAAGCAACAGGAAAAAACATACTTGGTCTCAACCTCACCAATCTGCAATGCATCTGTCCATGACAGTAACAGTAAGAGTGACTGCACAGTCCTTGTGGAGAGGAAGTCCCGCCTTCACATTGAGAATATCCATCATCAAGTTGTCTGTTACTATCACGGTGTTATAAAGGAAGGCAACTCACGACTGGGCATCCATGATGTGCTGTGGGCCATTAACAGCAGCAGCATTTTTTTTCTTTATCCATTCATAGGATGAGGGCGTCACTGACCAGGCAGCATTTCGTGCCCATCCCTAATTGTCCAGAATCAACCACAATCCTGTGGGTCTGGAGTTATATGTAGGCCAGACCAGGTAAGGATGGCAGTTTCCTTCCCTAAAGGGCATGAGTGAACCAGATGGGTTTTCCCTGGCAATTGACAATGGATTCATGGCTAAATCCAGATATTTATTGAATGCAAATTCCACAATCTGCCATGGTGGGATTCGAACCCAAGCGCCCAGAACATTACCTGAGTTTCTAGGTTAACAGTCCAGCAATAATACGACTAGGCCATCACCTCCCCTGAATTGTACTCTAGCACAATCTGTAACCTCATGTCCCCGCATATGAACCATTCAACCATTACCATCAAGCCAGGGGATTAACCCTGGTTCAATGGAGAGTGCAGGAGGGTATGCCAGGAGCAGCTCCAGGCATACTTGAAGATGAGGTAGCAACTTGGTGAAACCACCAAACAGAATGAGTTGCTGGATGTTAGTTTGCTCGCTGAGCTGGAAGGTTCGTTTTCAGACGTTTCGTCGCCAATCTAGGTAACATCATCAGTGAGCCTCTGGTGAAGCGCTGGTGTTATGCCCTGCTTTCTATTCATGTGTTTAGGTTCCCTTGGGTTGGTGATGTCATTTCCTGTGTTGGTGATGTCATTTCCTGTTCTTTTTCTCAGAGGATGGTAGATGGTCTCCAAATCAATGTGATGTTGATGTCAACAAACACACTGATCTGGAGCCCATCTACCACCCTCTGAGAAAAAGAACAGGAAATGCCATCACCAACACAGGAAATGACATCACCAACCCAAGGAAACCTAAACACATAAACAGAAAGCTGGACATAACACCAGCGCTTCACCGGAGGCTCACTAATGATGTTACCTAGAATGGTGACGAAACGTCTGAAAACAAATCTTCCAGCTCATAGAGCAAACTTACATCCAGAACCTCAACCTGAGCTACAAATCTTCTCAAAACTTGCTCGAATTAGTTGCATGCCAAACAGCATAAGTATATGGACAGAGCTAAACGATCCCACAACCAATGGATCTAACCTAAGCTCTGCAGTCCTGCCACATCCAGTCATGAATGGTGATGAACAATTAAACAACTCACTGGAGGAGGAGGCTCCACAAATGTCACTATCCACAATGATGGGAGAGCCCAATGCGGCGATAGTGCCTCAGTGGTTAGCACTGCTGCCTCACAGCGCCAGGGCCCTGGGTTCAATTCTAACCTTGGATGACTGTGTAGAGTTTGTGCATTCTCCCTGTGTCTGCATGGGTTTCCTCCGGGTAATCTGATCTCCTCCCACTGTCCAAAGGCGTGCAGACCAGGTAGATTGAACGTGCTAAATTGTCTGAATTGTTCAGGGATGTGTAGATTAGGTGGTTTATAGGGGAATGGGACTGGATGTAATGCTCTGAGGGTGGTTGTGGACTCATTGGACCAAAGAGCCTGTTTCTATACTGTAGGGATTCTTTGATGATTCTATGATCAGTGAAAAAGATAAAGCCTGAAGTATTCACAACAATCATCAGCCAGAAGTGCCAATTGAAAGTCCCATCTCAGCCTCCTCTAGTGGTCCCCAATATTAAACATTCCAGTCTTCAACCAATTTGCTTCACTCCATGTGATACCAGGTAAACAGTTGGAGACACTGGATACTGCAAAGGCTATGGGCCCTGACAACATTCTGGCAATTGTACTGAAGACACGTGCTCCAGAACTCAGGGCTCCCCTTGCCCAAGCTGTTCCAGTGCAGTTACAACACTGGCACCTACCCAACAATTTGGAAAATTACCCAAGGGTGCCCTATACACAAAGAGCAGGACAAATCCAACCCTGCCAATTACTGCCCCATCAGTGTCCTCTCAGTCATCAGTAAAGTGATGGAAGGTGTCAGTAACAGCGCTATCAAACACCTGCTCTGCAATAACCTGCTCAGTGATGCCCAGTTTGGGCTCCACCAGGGCCACTCAGCTCCTGATCTCATTACAGCGTTGGTTTTAACATGGAGAAAAGAGCTGAATTCCAAAGGTGAGGTGAGAATGACAACCCTTGATACCAAGGTTGTATTTGACCAAGTGTGGCATCAAGAAACAAAATTGGAAACAATAGATATCAGGTGAAAAATCACCACTGGTTGGAATCATACTTGAGATATAAGAAGATGGTTGCAGTTGTTGGAGATCAGTTATTTCAGCTCCAGGACATCTCTGCAGGAGTTCCTCAGGGTAATGCCCTAGGCCCAATCATCTTCAGCTGCTTCATCAATGACCTTCCCTCCATCATAGGTAGAGATGTTCACTGATGATCGCACAATGTTCTGCGCCATTTGTGACTCCTCAGATACTGAAGCAGTCTGTGTTCAAATGCAACAAGATCTGGACAATATCCAAGTTTAGGCTGACAAGTGGCAAGTAAACATTTGTGCCACACCAATGTCAGGCTATGGCCATCATCAATAAGAGACAAGCTAACCACGACCCTTTGACATTCAATGGTGTTACCATCACTGAATCCCCCACTATCGACATCTTCGGTTTACCATTGACAAGAATTTCAACTGGACTTGTCATATGAATTCTGCAAGAGCAGTTCAGAGGCTTGGAATATTGCAGTGAGTACCAAACCTCCTGCCTCCCCAAAGCCTGTGCACCATCTGCAAGGCACAAGTCAGGAGTGAGCTGGAATACTTCCCACTTACCTGTATGGGTGCAGCTCAAATAACACTCAAGAAGCTTCGCATCATCTAGGACAAAACAGCCCACTTGATTGGCATCACATCCACAAACGTCCACATCCCCCAACATCGACACTCAGGAGCCGTGGTGTGCACTACATACAAAATGCACTGCAGATATTTACCAAGACTTCTTACACAGCACCTTCCGAATGTATGACTACTTCCATATAGAAGGACAGGGCAGCAGTTACACAAGAAGGCCATGCCCTGCAGGTTTTTCTCCAAGCCACTCGCCATCCTGACTTGAAAATATATCATTGCTCCTTCAATGCCATTGGATCAAAATCATGAAATTCCCACCCTAAGGGCATTGTGGGTATACCCTACAGCACATGGACTTCAGCTGTTCAAGAAGGGGACTCACCACCACATTCTCAAGGGCAATGTAGGATGGGCAATAAATTCTGGCCCAGCCAACAACACTCACAAAATTAATAATATGAATTGGCAGTTGTTAAGACTTTTCTGGGGATGGTTGGTTTAACCTTCAGTTTTTTTCTATAAAAATCAACAAAGGTTGCATTAAACAAATTTGTAGAAAAGCTGGGGTTGGAATTAAAAAGGAGGCTAGGAACATAAATATAACAAGGTGTAAAGCTGGATGAACACAGCAGATCAAGCAGCGTCATAGGAGCAGGAAAGCTGACGTTTCAGGCCTAGGCCCTTTCTGAAGAAGGATCTAGACCCAAAACGTCAGCTTTCCTGCTCCTATGATGCTGCTTGGCCTGCTGTGTTCATCCAGCTCTACATCTTGCCATCTCAGATTCTCCAGAATCTGCAGTTCCTACTATCTCAGGAACACAACATGTGTTGAGTTAATAATGCAACATTGGAAATTAGAAGAACAGCAGTACAACCAGTTTGTGAATGAATTGAGTTGGTGAGAGCTCAATTGTAGATTAAGTAGCTTGAAATTGAAAGGGACACAGAAACAATGATACTTCAGAGAGGCGAAGGGGTAAATGTGCACTCTAGAGGGAGGAGAAGGAAAGGGAAAGAGTTTTCCAAGTAAACAGTTATAAGACAGGATGGATTTGTATTGGTAAAGTGTCTGATTTCTAGATCACTGGAAGTTGAATCAGCTGTGTCTATATATTGAAGCAATACCATCAGTGGAAGGAGAATAAACAAATGCAGATCTGTTGGCCCTTAGTTCAAAAATTAGTTGAAATGTGAGAATAGAGAACTCATACTACATCTGCACAAAGTTCTGGTGGGGCTGCATACGGAGTATTGTAAACAGTTTTGGTCCCTTTATTTAAAGAAAGATCTCATTTCATTGGGAGTTTAGAGAAAGTTCACCAGGATAATCCTGGGAATGGAGGGATTGTTTTATGAGCAAAGGTTAAACAGGTTGGGATTCCACTCACGTTGAGTTGAATGAGAGGCCATAGAACCATTGAGATATACAGCACAGAAACTGACACTTCAATCCAACTTGTCCATGCTGACTAGATGTTGGAGGTAAATCTAGACACATTTTCCAGCATTTGGCCCATATCCCTCAAAACCTTTCCTATACATGTACCCATCCAGATGCCTTTTAAACATTGTAATTGTATCAGCCTCCACCATTTCCTCTGACAGTTCATTCCATACACGCACCACCCTCTGTGTGAAAAAGCTTCCCTTTAGCTCCCTTTTAAATGTTTTCCCTCTCACCTTAAACCCATGCCCTCTAGTTTTGGACTCCCCATCCTAAGTCGAAGACCTTGACTTGAGGTTGGTTGGCTTGCCGAGCTGCTTTCTTGTTTCGCAGACGTTTCGTTACCGTGCTGGGTAATATCCTCAGTGCAGCCTCCAACGAAGCATCGGTGTTTTTCTTGCCTGGTTTTTTAACTCTGGGGTCCATTGAGATGGATTGCCTCACTTCCCGGTTTCCTTCGTAGTGGAATGTATATGGGGTCGAGTTCAATGTGTTTATTAATAGAATGCTTTGTCGAGTGCCGTGCTTCCAGGAATTCTCATGTCGGCCTCTGCCTAGCCTGTCCCAGGATCTTGGTGTTGTCCCAGTCGAAGTCGTGCCTCTCCTTGTCCATGTGGATTGAGATGAGTGAGTATTGGTCGCGTATTTTTGTAGCCAGTTGGTGCTCATATACTCTTGCTGTTAGTTTCCTTCCTGTTTGTCCAATGTAGTGTTTCTCACGGTCTCTGCAGGGAATCTTGTAAATGACATTGGCCCTGTCCATGGCGGGGAATGGGTCTTTAGTCTGGGTGAAAATTTGGGTGGCTCATTTGATTTGCTCACAATCTATCTCAGCAAAGACGAGCCTAGTGCCTAGCACATAACTTGATGGGCTGAAGTGCCTTTTCCTGTGTTAAGTTGGACTCCAGTCTATCCTGCAGATAGCCAAAAAAATACAGCTGCTTTCTCAAACTCTCCTAGATAAACAGAAGAATAAAATTAAAGAAGAAAAATATGAAAATGTCACATTGTCAACAAATTCAAAAAGTTCAAATCAAATCCAAATCCCACATGTGTAAATTAAAATGAACAATGAGTGAGAGTTAAGTTTTAACATTTCAGTTTGCTTTTTGATCTTGGTGATAGATTAACTTTGGAACTGCAACTAGATTGGTTTGAGTGTAGTCTTGGCAGAGAATTAAACCTGCCCGTCAAGCTCATGAGAGCTAGTTTAAACAGTGATGTGTCATTATTGTCAAGTTCATGTTGCTCCATGTCTACAGAGCATTCAAAGTAAACTGCAGAGGCATCGACCTTGAATAAGAGGATCTGTTGCCTGTGTACAGTATGTCATTGTGGTTTAGATGGCTTGCTGCAAAATGATGTTGATAAACTGAG